>NC_043961.1:59219383-59299383 GCF_902148855.1 Sphaeramia orbicularis
AGCAATAGAGGAATTAGTAAAGAGTCTGTAGTTTCACTTTCACTGTACCCCCCCCCACCCCCACCCCCCGAACTGGGCCTAGCGTCATCTGTTATTATTATTTGTTCATATTATATATGTTATATTTTCTGTGCAGATGGAAATATAAAAGACAGTTCATGCAAACACATCTGTTTGTACTCTTTTATTCCCTCACCCAATGAGAATTGATAAGAGAATTGATAATGGAATCGGAATCATTAAATTCTTATCGATTCTCATCCCTAAATATTATCTTCTGTATTTTGCGTTTTGAAGTGAAAAAAATCTGGTATTTTCCTGTATTTAATTCACTGATCATAGATGTTCATAAAACCTCAGATTAAAGTTGAGGGTTCTTATATCAAAAACTGAAGAAAAAGTGACTTTTTCAGTAAAATACATCATTAAATAAATATAAACCCTGTGTGTCCATCCACTGTCATTGATCCAACTCCATGGGTTTTACTGGTGAATCAATGTTGTAGAAGATGACAGTGTTTCCATGGTAACAATGGAGCCTCTGAACATCCAAATGGGTCATATCTGATGATTATGAAAAGATGAAGAACTGTATTTTACACCAATTATTCACATGTATTAGTAGAATTAATGGATCGACCAGTATTAAACATTTTAAATCAGTAGATAGTTTTGGTCTCCAGTTGCTGTTTGGGTGTTTATGGGTTAAAATAATTAAATAAATAAAAGTTTTTTGCCCCTTCACCTGAATCCTGTCGACTTCAAACTCCAACTCCTGGCTGTCTACAACAAAACTTTATTTCATCTCTCAGCATAAACGCCGCTTATTGAAATGAATCAGCGTAATGACGACAGCTTTAATAGAAAGTTCACTCACTGGAGTTCACTGGAGATGCAACAAAATAGAAGAGTTACAATCAATAGCTGCTCTATCATTATCCCAGTTTTATTGCTTTCTCATATTGTTTTTTTCTTTTTTTTTGCCAGTCTGTTTCACTAGTAATTATTTTGTCAGCTCCCTTAATCTCCTAAATTCCACAAAGTGTGTCAAGTGGTAATGTATCAAAACCTGCAATCACGATGATATTTGAAAAGTAAATCAATAGGACACGGTGCAGCAGTCGCTTGAAACGATTGATGACAGCAGACGGCTCTTTTGCAAAGCGCACTCAGAAAGAATATCAGACCAGTAAATCTGTCAGACCCGGGGAAGCACTGAGGTTCAGGTTCAGGCAGTCGTAATTCACTGAGGATAAAAGTACCTGTGTTATCCGACAATAAGCCCCCGCACGAAGCGCAGACATGCAGACTGATTGTTTATCTAACAATAGCTCAATACGCCTTCAGCGCAGAAGTGGAATATTCAATTAAATCTGTGCATGACAGGAGTCAGTGTCGCAGTGTAACCGCGAAAACACGGTGGAACAGGACGAATAGAGATAACAAAAAGTGATCTGTTTTGGTAGGAGAGGAAAAATTGCTTTTGGCCTCAACTTTGCACAGAAGGGCTCGTTTTAAATCAAATATCGCCTCTGTCGACTCGTTCAGCGGGATGACGGGCGGGTTTCCAAGTAGATGTTTTAAAGTGCTGTTCTCAAAAGGTCTGCTCCTGCATACTGCCGAACTGTGGCTTCATGGTGGTGTTGTACGATACACTCACCGTCCTTCTGATAACCTTTGTATATTAAAGCCATCATGAATAAATAATGGACGAAAAGCTGATTAACCCAAACTAAATGCATAAATGCATACCAGTGAACCACCATAAACACTGGGATGACCCTAATTCACCGTATGTGACTCATGAAGAAATTATTTACCTTTGTTTCATGTTTCATGACTCTGCGAACACGCTCAACTTATCCAACTCAACCAGCCTGACCCAACCCTAATGGTCCATAATTGTCAGAGATGGGGGGTGATAGCGGTTTGTGATTGTCAGAGTGGTGCAAAGTGAAAGTGAAACTGAAAACACTTTACTATTCCTGTAACTCTCCAGGCCCACTCCACTGCTGTATGGGCCCCCCAGGAATGCTAGGCCCCATGAATTTGTCATGTTTACCCCCCCTTGACACCACCCCAGCCCCTAATCAATCCATATTGCTAAGTTGCTCTTTACGTTTGTTATCTTTTTCAGAGTAATATGTTATTGTTGTTGTTTGTCATTATGTTTGTTTGTTGGTTAGTTTATTTACTTGATTTGTCTTTTGTTATTTTTTTTCTTTCCACTACATCTTTTTAACTATATCACAAAAACAAACAAACAAACAAACAAAAAACAAAAAAAAAAAAATTTAAGATGCAACACTTTAGATCCAGCAACATTACGCCTGAAAATCTGGCAGTAAAAATAGATGTCTCAATGGAAACGATGCATCTTCTTATCTCATCAAACACACTGTTGCGACCCACTGGTGGGTCGTTGTGTCACTCTGTGGGTGTGTCCATTTTTCTGTGTGTGAGTGGCTAATATGTTTCAGGTGCGGCACCAGATCCCGCACCGTGATTGGACCAGCTGCCGGAGGCGGACCAATAAAGACCGCAGAGCTGGGCCGGACCAGTGTCGCCGTTTCCTCCACTCCCAACCCCGCCTTCGTTCTGTCAGTGTTCCTGGTTCAGCAGTGGGGGTGGGCTGCCCTTTTCTTCTGTCTGTTTTCTCCTGTTTTTTGTAAAGAAGGTCAGTCCCTGTATTTTGGTTTCTTTATTTTGCAGGTCAGCTTCGTTCCTGTGTTAGAGAGTTTTGTTTGTTATTTTGGCCAGAGCCCATCCTGAAGTTTCAGTTGCCTTTTTGTCCGGTTTTCATTATCAGTAATGTGCACTTTGTAAATAAATCACCTTTTTTAGCTTACCGGCGGACAGGCCGTAAGCTACTGTCGTCATGCAGCATCTGTCGTCCGTTACAAAAATTTCAATCGTCTTCTTCTCCGAAACTACAACTCCGATTGACTTCAAACTTGGTATACAGCTTCTTTATGATGATGTCAGCAAAAGTTAGTGAAATTATTTGGATCCGGATCTGAATCTGGATTTGGTGCAACTTTGAAAAATTTCCCCGTTATAAGAGATAGGAAGTGGATGGATGCAATAACTCAGTAAATATAAATGATATCCAGTGTAAATGTCTCCAGTCCAGCCCTGATGGGGAGATGACCAGAACATAATGTCCACATGCTGATCAGGATCTTCTTCTGGATCTGGAACTGACGCAAAATTTAACATGGGCTCTTATGGGGAAAACATTTCAATCATCTTTTTCTCCCAAACTCCAGTTCTGATTGACTTCAGACTTGGTATACAGCTTCTGTATGATGATGTCAACACAAGGGATTGAAATTATTTGGATCCTGATCGGATTCTGGATTTGGTGCCACTTGGAAAAATTTTCCCATTATAAGAGATAGGAAGTGGATTGATCCGAATAATATCAAGTTGGAATTTGAAATCAAGTTGGAATTTGAATTTTTTACAGATCTGATTGGAATATGAGCAAAACATGGGCTACTTCTGTAACAGAATAAATACGCAGAACTGGGTGAGAATAAATGGCATCTGGATACATTTCCCAAAGCTTTGAATTTGGCCGCTAAGCTACAGGGCCATTGGTCCGATTTTTTGTTAACATGTACAACCCGCATCCTGGGTTTTCTCTCTGTGGCTTGGAAGTGAAGAAAGGTGTCCACACTTTTCATGTTGTGTCCTAGGGTCCCCTAGTCACAACACACACACACACATATATGTAAGTGGTTTTCAGAATCCTGCTTTGTATCTCCATGGATGTTTTACCTCATCTCATCATAAATCTTTTTGTCTGAACAAACCCAACTTTTCTCCTAAACTGACGCCGCTCCGGTGTAATCCAACGTGGCAGGGCTTTAGTCTGTGCACTGGTTGACACTGGTTCTGTAATCCGCATGTCACAACATTCTGACACTCTGTACAGACACTGAAATCACTGACCCACAAAATATCAACTACTCTTCACTGATCAACAAATGCCAACCTGCGGAAAGCTGGAGTTCCTAACCTTTGTCTTCCAGTGCGTGGTGGAACGCGGTCATTCCATGGTTTGATGAGCGTGGAAATTAGGTGAATTGCTTAACGGTGGCCTTCACAGTCACCAGATCTCAGCCCATATGGGAGATTCTGGAACCATGTGTGCTCTTCATGATCAAAACAACAAATGAGGGGTTACATTTCCTCAGATTGAGGCACTATTCCGTTTTTTCAATCCCACTAAAATGCACTGGTGGGCGGGATCAAGGGTGTCACAGATGGCCCGCCCACTACTTTTTGATTCATAATTTTTGAACCAGACAAGTTTAAGACAAATATTCCATATAATTGTAAAGGTCTAAATGCCATCTTAAACAAACTAAAAGGGCAAAATTTCGTTTCAAATATTTAAAAATGAAAACTATCAAAAACTACTGCGTCACGGATTGGACAAAAAATTCACGTCTATTTTTTGCAAGAATTACAAAGTTCTCCAAAGTGAAGTTCCTCTGACATTTTCATCCTCAGATGTATTCAGTGTAAACCTTAAACCAGTGGTTCCCAACCCCTTCTGGCTCATGACCCCATTTTAACATCGCAAATTTCTAGCGAGCCCAGACATTCAAAAATGAGACATCTTTCTCTTTGAGATGTCTTAATGGGTCCAGGCAGGTGGAGAAATCTTTCCATTCTCTGTTCGGCCTGTTTTTTTTTTTTTGACTGCGACTGTGTCCGGGCAGGTTGAAGCGTAGTAACACATGCAGTCACATGACATCAGGTCAATCATGATTCACCCTCTCAGATATTTTATCCTGCATTTTATTTGAACTTGATTTTTAGTAGGAAAAATGTGTGGTGTTTTAATTATAATGAAAAATATATTGAATCATCAAAAAAATATTTTTTATTTGTAAGTTATTATTTTTTTCTCAATTACCCCTTCAGTGTCCGGGTGCGCTTTTTAGGCACACTTTGCACTTTGTGTTAAAAAACTTCATATTATTTTTCACAATTTAAATAAGGTTAGAATTCAAAAGTTGTTCATTTTTGTATGATCTTTAAAATTCTGACCACCAACTAAAATGTGCACATTGTAAACCAAAGAAAATTACAAGACTACCATCTGTCTGCCAAGTGTGCCTAAAACGCACTATTTCTTCCATTTGATCTGTATGATTAGGGCTGACTTCCATTTACAAAAATAAAATCAAATTAGAGCAGAAAAATAAATCAATATATCATATTTAATAGTTGGATTTATAGGTGTGCATTTTACGCACACTTGGTGACAGATGGTAGTATTTTTGAACATTTGACCTAGCTCCAAAAATAATAATGCAAATTCACCAATGTTTGAGTTAATCATTGACATACGCCAGGATGAAAAATCAAATAATATGTGATCCACGTTTTATGTAGTATTTTAATTATTGAGTATTTGGTATTTTTATTTATGGCTCAAGTTGACGAAATAGAAAAAAGTGTAAAAGAATTAAAAACAAACTGTCTGAATTTTTTTTTTTTTACATTATTCCACAAGTGTGCCAAAAAGGCACACTTGGTGCTTAGTAAGGGCCTTGCTGGACGGGATACCGGAGGGTTACTAGAAATTTCAGGTGACCCCATTTGAATTCCAGGCGACCCCATGTGGGGTCCCAACCCCAAGGCTGAAAAACACTGCCTTAAACCCTCTATTTTACAACCTAATTGGTTAAAGGAAAAAATATGTCATCAAACCTAAATAGCAAGAGTTTTGACAAATGGCTGCATCACAGATGGACAACAAAAGTAAATATGAGATAAATTTTTTTACAATATTTACAACATACATATAATATTAACATTATATTCAAATGTATTTTGCATTTATTAATTGTAAACACTGTGTCTGTAGAATATGACATAAATAATATAATAGTCAAATATCAATGTGTTTGGAACTAGAAAAAGCACAGACCTCCGCCCCCGATCACCACCAAAATGTAATCATTTGTTTGTTGTGCCAGTATCAACATTTCCTGAAAATTTCATCTAAAAATCCATCCATAACTTTTTGAGTTATCTTGCTAACAGACAAACAAACAAACCCTGATGGAAACATAACCTCCGCCGTTCCTTGGCGGAGGTAATAAATTGAGTTTATTTATGAGAGTTTATTCAGATTCAGAAAACTTTATTTATCCCATATGGGTAATTCATCTGCAGTTTACCACAGACACCAGTCCACATCTAAAGTGCAACGTGACAAACATAAATAAATCAGTGCACAAATACAGGATTATTGAAAGCAACTTCGAATAAATGCATTTAAATAAACAGCAATAAATAATCAATAAATACCAATGCAGACTAAAAGACTCTATTGGTTCTGCTAAAATAAAATGAACCCAGAATGACGGCACAAAACTGTGTCACTTTCCAGACATTCACACTCATAAAACTCCTCAGTTTTTTTTCCACAAAGTTTTTTTCACTTAAAAGTACATTTTCCTGAAAATATAAGTAATTACAAAAAAACAAAATATAAGTTTGGTGTAGATTATTGTAATTTATTTATTTATTTATTTTTACCAGATGTGAACCTTCCCTTGACTCCACCCTGGTACAAATCACATGATCATCCACTTACTGGTTATTTGTAACAGGTGAAGGAAGACGAAAAAAGGGAAGCCCATTATCTGGACAGCTGTTACTACCACTATGCAACTGGCTATGCTTTCCTTACTCTTCCTTACTTTTCCCAGAATGCAAAGCTCACCTAACTACAGAACCCATTTAGCTCTCGGGTCGTGCCGAGGTCAGATCAAGTAAACGGCTGTGGAGGTTTTCAGGACAGACTAAGACTTCCTTCTCTTCGGGGCTGTTTTGGAGTTATTTTGGAGATTATCAGATTAGGAATATAGCGTTCACCCCTGCCTAAAAAACAAAAAATCTGCCAAAGGGTAAAAAACTCCATGGTTTGAGTCAAAAGGACAAAAAGCTGCAGCTGTGGAAACACTCTAAGATGCATTGCACTGTTTTTGGGGGATTTTTTTGGAGGAGGGGGGTTGGTTTAGCTTGTACAATTATATATTCTGTGCTGACGTGGACATGAAGTCATTCTGTTGCACATTAACCCTTTGATGCATGAATTATGACAACCTTGGTCAAGATTTTTTTACATTTTTCCTGAGTGTTTTTGTAAGAGGCATGAAAAAAATGAGATTGATTTTTTTTTTTTTTTTTTTTTTAATTAACCTATTTTTCATGGAGTTACAAAAATGTTCACTCATTTGGAAACCATGTGTTTAATTTTTGAAGCAAAGAAACATGTATTTAAAACGCAATATCAGAAAGTGATATAGGGTCAGAACATGGGATTCAAAATCTCTCTGACGGGACATTTTTAGAAACGATTTGACAGATTAGTGTTGTTAAATGACCCACATTTTTGCTTTTCAATTCATTTTTGCTTTAGCTGGTCTGTAAGGGATTATCCAAAACAAGGAGCTGCTTTATTTTGAAATAAATGTTGGAATGGCAATCAATTAAAGTTCGCTCTCTATTTGCCTCACATAGCCAAACATGAGGGATGGTTTCCAAGCTTTATAATTTTATTTCTGATCCATGTTGTGACAGTTTGAGTTTGAGCTTTAATTAATTTATTTTATATTATTTTATTATATTGATTTTTTAGGGGTGCCAGTCAGGTCTCTCTCCTGACATTTTAGATGTGAAGTTGGTCAGTTTAATTTCAGTCAGTTATTTAGTTTTTGTCTGTCTGTTATCACTCAACCACCACAAAGGAAGTGAGTCTTAATTAAACCCACACCCTACACATTAAATGACAAAACAAGAAAGCACACATTCAAACCTTTTAAACTTCAAAATCATATATTAAACAATGAACGCACAAAAGCAATACCCAGTTCCCCCCCCAAAGTCCAAACTCAAAAAAAATCCACCAAATCCAAACTTAAATTTTCCACCATTTATTAGTCTTTTGAAAATAAGAAAGTAACAAAAAAAAAAAAAAAAAACAGTTCAGTCCATTTAAACAAAAAATTACACTCCGGGTTTTTAATTTTTTCAAAAAGAGGGAAAAAAAAAAAAAATTCAGTTCATTTCAGTTCGTTAGTAAAAAAAAAAAACAAAAAAAAAAAACCAAGAGCACAGTTCCATTCAAGGCCTTCAAAAAAAAAACAAGAGCGCAGAAAAAAAAAACTTCTTGCACGAACTTGCACGACACATCCAAAAACCCTGACCGTCAGTTAATACATTTCAAGTTGATTCACAGGATGGATTTAACTCCCAGGAAACGTCACGCTATGAAAATGATTCCATCTCCTATGTGTGATTTATGTACACTAGATACTGTAGGATCATTTATACATATGTACTGGGAGTGTCCTGAAGTATCTGATTTTTGGAAGCAAATTTCTGTCACTGAGTGATGTGCAGGAGATTAATATCCCATTATCACCATCTTTACTTCTGCTTAATGATGACTCTACCCTAGAACTTTCTCTTCAGCAAAGGCGTATATTATGGGCTGCCCTCACTGCAGCCAAGAAAATGCTGGCATTGAGATGGCAACCACCTCATACTTTATCACAGCAACAATGGATCAATTATTTTCTTGATATAGTTCTGATGCAGAGGTCATGGCCCAGATGCATGCAGCCAGTGGAAAAATGCTTAGTATGTGCGATGGTGTTTATTTTATGGTTAAAGACAGAGTGCAACAGAATTGTCTATGACTTTCCTGATCACTATTCTGTTTATATCTGTAAATTACACTGGTCAGCAACAAATTTATTAAGTTTTTGAGCTGATTTAGGATAATTTTGGTGTGCTGAATCCAACAATCACATTAATTTTGCTCAATCAGGTCAACTTTCTGAACTATGCTACATATTGGCTTTTTAACATTTGTGCTTACATTTATGGGCATTTTCACATCATATGATACAAAATTCTTTCATATTTCTTGCAGTAAACGAGTTCTGAAGATTTTACTTTTGCCAATTTATGATTAATGTTTTTTTTTTAATATTACAGGTGAATGAAATGGCTTCGACTAGAAGACCGTGCAAAAATAAGCCTGACGTATTCTGCTACATCTGCGGTGAATACACCATTGTACCTAACAGGAATCCTGTTAGAAAATGATTTTTTTTCTCTTAAAACCTATTTTGGGTGAGAACTATATAAAAAATCAACTGATAAAGTCACAAAAATGTAATCAATTTTGTAAGAAGATCCAATTTTTCAAAATCAAATTAGCAAAAAAAACCTGACCTGATTGAGAAAAACAGATGTCATTTTTGGATTTAGCGGTGCAAAATGGTCCAAATTCAGTTGAAAAAAACCTAGACAACTTGCAAAAAACATTTTTTTGTAACCCAGTGTAATATTCTCTTTCATCTATATACATGTATTTGTCTTTATTCGTCTTTATTAACTGGTTTTCATATTCTGAGATCCAGATTGGGTTGGTATGTTTATGTTTACGCATTTGGCAGACGCTTTTTTCCAAAGCAACTTACAGGGGAAAACCAATTAAATCACTCAATCAATCAAATTTTATTTATATAGCGCCAGATCACAAGAAAGTTATCTCTTGACATTTTATATATCGAGTTGGTCAAAACCAGACTCTAAGTCAATTCTACAGAAACCCAACAGAATCCTCCAGGAGCAAACACTTGTGACTGGTGACAGTGGAAGGAAAAACTTCCCTTTAACAGCAGAAACCTCGAGCAGACCCAGACTCCTGGAGGATGACCGTCTGCCTTGACCAGTTGGGGTTAAAGAGAGAGAGTAGAGAAGGGGAAAAAGAGAGAGCGATAGAGATAGGGACTGGGGGAGAGGGGGAGAAGGGGGGAGTAGGGGGAGACACATGGAGGCGGTTGAGGATAAGTGAGTGGTGATGATGAGGGCAGGGAAGAGGCCGGACCACCGCAGCAGGTCCAGAGATAATCGTGAAAGAATCTGTGGTTATCCTGGGAAAAACCTTATTAGAATATTTAAAATGGAATGTTTGAAAGTGCTAGGACAGGAGGTGCTCTCGGAAGAGCTGGGTCTTCAGGAGCTTCTTGAAGATAGGCAGGGATGACTCTGTTCTTGTAGCACTTGGTAGAGCGTTCCACCAACGTGGAACGACCCATGAAAAGAGCCTGGATTGTCTTGTACAAGGTCTGGGGACCACCAGACTACGTTCCCCAGACGAGCGGAGTGGTCGTGGGGCGACATAAGCTTTTATTAGTGCACCTAAGTAGACAGGAGCAGACCCACGGAGAATTTTGTAGGCTAGGATTAAAGATTTGAATTTGATGCGGGCAGCTATGGGTAGACCAGTGTAACTCAATGAGTAAGGGGGGTGACATGTGCCCTTTTAGGCTGATTGAAGACCAGACGCGCTGCTGCATTCTGGACCATCTGTAGTGGTTGGACAACACAAGCTGGGAGGCCCGTTAGAAGAGCATTGCAGTAGTCGAGACGGGAGATAACCATAGTCTGCACCAGGAGCTGGGTGGCCTGTTGGGTTAGGTATGGCCTGATCTTTCTTAGGTTGAACAGAGTGAAACGGCATGATCGGGTGACAGAGGCAACGTGATCCGTGAAGGTCAACTGATTATCAATCATGACTCCCAAGTTACGTACTACACTGGTAGGAGCCAGAGGTATGGAGTCAATAGTGATGGAGATGTCCAGCTGTATGGTTGGCTTAGCTGGGAAGACCAGCAGTTCAGTTTTGGACAGGTTCAGCTGAAGGTGATGGGCTTTCATCCATGCAGATATGTCAGAGAGACAATCTGAGATCCGCACTGAGACTGTGGAGTCATCAGGTGGGAATGACAGATAGAGCTGGTATCATCAGCATAGCAATGATATGAGAAGCCGTGTGAGTGGATGATCTGACCGAGTGAGGTGGTGTATATGGCAAAAAGGAGGGGGCCCAACACAGAGCCTTGGGGGACCCCCGTGGTGAGGCGGTGAACTGCTGATGTGTGCCCTAGCCAGGACACACTGAAGGACCGACCAGTAAGGTAAGGTGGAAACCAGGAGTGTGCGTGGCCTGTGATGCCCATGTTCCAGAGTATGGATAACAGGATATCATGACTGACAGTGTCAAATGCTGCTGATAAGTCCAGTAGAATGAGTACTGAAGACTTGGCTGCTGCTCTAGCCTCTTTCAAGGCTTCTGTCACAGACAACAGAGCCGTTTCAGTGGAGTGGCCGATTTTGAAGCCAGATTGGTTGATGTCAAGGAGGTTATTTTGGGAGAGGAATTCTGTGACCTGTTTGAAAACAGCCCTTTCGATGATCTTAGAAAGGTATGGGAGGAGTGAGACTGGTCGATAATTCTCCACTTGAGTGGGGGTGAGGGAAGGTTTTTTGAGTAGTGGTGTTACCTGCGCTTGTTTAAATACTGTAGGAAATGTTCCTGAAGTCAGTGAAGCATTAATCACATGTGTGATTGGTGCTGTGATAGTAGGGGCAACAGACTGTAAGAGGTTGGATGGAATAGGGTCCAACAGGCATGTTGTAGGACAGCTAGAGGAAAGGAGTTTAGACACCTCGTTCTCTGTGAGGGGAGTAAATGAGGGGAATGACGCAGTTGGGCTTTTATCAGTTGAGTTAGTAGTAGCCATAGTCAGGGGAGAGGAAGCAGTGTGTGATGATGATGATGTTGAAGAAGGAGGCGTGCAGTCTATGGGTGGATCAGTGAACTGACTGCTGATAGTAGACACTTTATTTGTGAAAAATGAAGCAAAATTGTCTGCTGTCAGATTAGTAGTGGGCGGTGGAGGTGGAGGGTTGAGTAGTGTTTTAAAGGTTGAGAATAGTTTCTTGGTGTCGGTGGCAGAATGAATTTTGTTATTATAGTAAGCCTTCTTCGCAGCAGTGACACTGGATGAGAAGGATACCAATAGTGACTGGAATGTGATCAGGTCAGAAGAGCTTTTTGTTTTGTGCCATTTTCTCTCTGCGGCTCTGAGGTTGGTACGCAGCGACCGGAGGTTATCATTGAGCCATGGGTGGGACTGGGAGGATCGAGCGGGTCTAGTAGATAGAGGGCACAGATTATCCAGACAGGAGCTAAGTGTAGAGCACAGAGACTCAGTGGCATCGTTAACCTCTAAGGAGGAAAAAGTGCTGGGGGGAGGGAGAGCGGAGGCTACGACAGTGGAGAAGTGGGTGGGGGACAAATTGCGGAGGTTGCGGCGGAAAGAGACCATGGGGGAGGGAGCAGAGTGTTTTTCAGGGAGACACACACTGAACTGAATGAAATAGTGGTCAGACAGGTGTAAAGGTGTGACTGTGAGGGCATCTGTGATGCAGTTTCGGGTGAAAATGAGATCGAGCTCTTTACCAGCTTTGTGGGTTGGAGGACTGCAAACCCGCTGTAGCTCAAAAGAGAGTATTAGTGACATGAAATCTGAGAAGCTGGGATTGTCTAAGTGGATGTTCATGTCACCGAGGACTAGCATGGGGCAGTCATGCTCTGGGATGGAGGAAAGCAGAGTGTCAAGCTCATCAGGAAAATCACCCAGTTGCCCTGGTGGACGATAAATGACAATTATGTAAAGTTTGACTGGTGCTGTCACTAGGATGGCATGGTATTCAAAGGAGTTGTATTTGACTGAAGGTAGGAGTTGATTGTGTTTCCATTTGTTGGAAATTAACAGACCCACACCACCTCCTCGTCCAGATGGACGAGAGGTATGAGAGAATGTGTGGCTGATAGAAAGTGCGGCTGGGGTTGCATTGTTTTCAGGCGTAATCCAGGTTTCAGTGAGAGCCAGGATGTCCAGTGTGTGATGGTTGGCATAGGCAGCAATAAAATCTGCTTTGTTCACTGCAGATTGGCAATTCCATAACCCAATAGAGAAGGACGCACCAATGACTGCGGTGTATATTAATGGGCGGAGATTGGTGATATTACGATGCCTTTTAGCAGTGTGAAACCCCATACGTGAACCGAAAATAACAGGAATAGGATGGTGACCAGTAGAGAGATTGTTCCTCAAAGGTGAGCTGGTGTGAGTGAGGGGTGTAACTGTCATTAGTGAGGGGCTGGGAGAGGAGGAGAGATCAGCTGGGGTGGTATTCAGTCTGACTACAGACTGTACAGGAGACTCTGAACGTGGTGATGTTTGATGTGACCAGCAGGGGGAGCAGGTGACTGCAGCAGAAGATGGGGAGCGTAGTCACATAGGTGTGGGAGTGGTTTTAGTCTGGACAGCGTGTTGAATGTTTTGAGCCAGGACGCTGCTGCCTAGTGTAGAGGGGTGGACGCCATCGGACTTGTAGAAGGAGGAGCGGTTCCAGAACAGATTAAAGTTATCAATAAAACTGAAGCCGTTCAGAGCAGAGGCGGACTGGAGCCAGGTGTTCAGGCTGAGGAGTCGGCTGAAACTGCCCACACCACGGGCAAAGGAGGGGAGGGGCCCGGAAATGAAAACAGCCTTCCCGGATCTTTTCAGTTTATCAAAGAGGTTTTTAAAATGAACCTTCGTCACTTCGGACTGTTGAAGAGAAGTGTCATTGAAGCCCACGTGAACTATGATCCGGGTAACGGTGGACGGCAGTGAGAGCAGCAGCTGAGGGAGTTCATGGAGGATGGAGGTGACGGTGGAACCAGGAAAACACCTGGTTATGGCGTTAAAGAAACGGACGTGACGGATGATGGAGTCCCCGAGGATAGCGGTGGTCGGAGGGAAAAGTAGTCGAGGAGACAGTGTTGAAGGTGAAGGGTTCCTGGTCTCTCTAGGTGGACATTCCACGGGTGGACCGTCGGAGTGACGGCGGACGGCCTCTCGGAGGAGGCGGCGCCGGGCAGAGGAGTGGACCGAGGAGCGGGGACCCTTGTTCGACGGCTTCACAGGAGGACCGGCTTTAGGACCGTCGCCGGTAATCAGTTCGGTGGCAGCCACGGAGTCAGCAGGAGCCGGTTCCGGGACAGAGCCAGGTGGGATGGGGGGCACACCAGCCGCGGGGGGAGGAGCCGGAGCGTCCTCCACGGACAGGACGGCGAAGCGGTTTGATGTGCTGATGGTCGGCGGTGGTGAGTCTTTGCTCGTGTTCTTTTTGCGGCCACGAATCACCACTTCAGACCAGGGTGTAGAACACGGGGGGCGAGAACAGGCAGAGGAAGGATCCCATAACACCGTATCATCACAGGAGGCTTTGGGCTTCTCTGCGCTTTTCAGGAACAGACTGGACAGTGTGGGAAGGCGGCTGGAGAAACCACAGAGCTGGGCATTTTTCTCCTCGAGTTCTGCGGAGAGGCGCAGTATTTCCTCTTTGAGATCCGCGATAGTTTGGTAAGCCTTTACCAGGGTTTTGTTGGCTTCGACAAGAGGACTATCTCCGGCTGATGAGGATGACGCCATGGTGGAAACAGCGAGATACCGGGCAGAGCGCGGGAAGCGATGGGTGACAACCAGAGGTAAGGATCCACTGACAATACTGACCTGTCCTGATGGAGGTTTGGATTGATGGCGTCAAGTTAAAAAGACACGGTTAAGAGGTTAGGTTCAAGTGAGTAAGCGTTGAAAGGCAAGAAATAAGTAGTTAAAAGGCTGGATTTCTAGGAGTAGATCCGCCGGCGGTTTGACAGACGCCACGCATGCGCAAATGCGTATTTTAGCATTGGTTGGTATGGGGGTCGCCACTGGTTCTGGGGGGGTGCGGTTTGTACTTTGTGTGTCACAGAATCTTGTATTATGAAATGTGAATTTCTTTCTTTTTCTTTTGTATTGTACTTCTGAGATGCACAATGAAAACAAATAAAAAATGTATCAACAAAAAAAAAGTTTGCTCTCTGACGGGACATTTTGACCCTATACTGTGTGAAAACTATGAAACAAAAACATTTTTGATGCAGCTAATCTGATGTTTTCTCACCTTTTCTCACACTCTAATAGTAGTTCTTACTCACTTCATGGAGATAATATAAGAAAAAAAACCTTTTTGTTGAAGAAAACTGTTAATTACAGTCTAATAACAATTAGCAATTGATTTCCACTCAGTCACGTTACTGCAGACCAGGTTTCCAAGAACATAGAGTTACAGTAATGGTATGAATGTCAGTGTATTATGGGATGGTGCACAAGCGTCCACTGTGTTGGCTGATATGGAACTAAAACAACAAAACCCATGAATGTACCAGAGAACAGCTGGAGTAGAACTGTCCACTGGAGTGACCACTGTGCATGAAAGGGTTAAAATATAAAAACAAAGCAGAACAGCTTGAATCAGCCTGAACAGCACATAAATGCTCTTTGATGAACTCAAACAATAGTGGGGGTGGTTGTTATTCTGTTCAGCTGGAGCGCTGCGTCTCCTTGGGACCTAAAGACTAACTCAGATCTGACATCATACACTCGGCAAAGTAGGCTAAGTACCATCAGGGACTCAAATAAATTAAGATCAAACATTCTGTTCGCCCTTGAGGTTATATCCAGATGCAATTATTGTAGAATTCCCCTCTTTTTTTTTTTCTTTTTTTCAAATGTATGCTACTGTTGCACTAATGGTCCATTCCAAACAGTAATTACAAGGGCATTTCTAATTCAGCTTCACATCAAGCTGCTAGGAGAGACTGCAGGAGTGATGTGCCCCACAGTCACACACATCTGAATGTCTCCTCATTTGTTCTTTGTAGCTCCGCCATAGAACGAGTCAGCTACAGAAGTGACGCAGAGGGCAAACATGCCAACTATAACTGCTGAAATATGCCACTGTCTTGAACTTGTTCTCATTAAATTTATGTGAGAAAATACATCAGAAAGTCTTGTTACATTTCCTCCTGTTCTTTACTGTTACTGGGCGTAGGTGTAGGGTCATCCGTTTTATTAGGTAAATGTAAGCAATTATGTCTCTTTTACTGTTTAGTTTTTGTTCTTTTTTTTTTCTTTTTACTGTAATTACATCAAGCAAAGGTACCACATAGGGATGGGAATCAATAAGAATTTAATGATTCCAATTACATCATCGATTTTGCTTATCGATCCGATTCCTTATCGATTCTCTTATCAATTCTTATTGGGTGAGGGAATAAAAGAGTACAAACAAGTGTGTTTGCATTAACTGTCTTTGTTGTATTTCCATCTGCACAGAAAATATAACATATACAGTATGTACAAATAATAAGAACAGATGACGCCAGGCCCGGTTCGGGGGTGGGGGGGGCGGTGGCGTGCAGTGAAAGTGAAACTACAGACTCTTTACTAATTCCTCTATTGCTGCATTTCCACAACATGGAACCGGTTCGACTCTGCTCGTCTCCAGTTGTTGTGCACCTCATTTCCTTTCCCCTACCTTCAGAAACTTGTATTTGAGGGGGTATGACGTTTGTTGCCCACACCAGAACCAGAACTGGGCCCGGATGACGGCCTGGTGTTCACTCTGCCGCTAGATTCACAGGTGTCACAAAGTAGAGAATCAAATATGTGACATTCCTGTAAATGAATCACATGCTGTGGACAAATGTTGGAGCGTATACCACCCTTTAGAAGAAATGGAAGCTTTGACAGTGTTCCAGTGGACCTGGTGTGGTCTGTTTGGACCTGGTGTGGTCTGTTTGGACCTGCTGTGGTCTGTTTGGACCTGGTGTGGTCTGTTTAGACCTGGTGTGGTCTGTTTGGACCTGCTGTGGTCTGTTTAGACCTGCTGTGGTCTGTTTGGACCTGGTGTGGTCTGTTTGGACCTGGTGTGGTCTGTTTGGACCTGGTGTGGTCTGTTTGGACCTGCTGTGGTCTGTTTGGACCTGCTGTGGTCTGTTTGGACCTGGTGTGGTCTGTTTAGACCTGGTGTGGTCTGTTTGGACCTTCTGTGGTCTGTTTAGACCTGGTGTGGTCTGTTTGGACCTGCTGTGGTCTGTTTGGACCTGCTGTGGTCTGTTTGGACCTGCTGTGGTCTGTTTGGACCTGCTGTGGTCTGTTTAGACCTGGTGTGGTCTGTTTGGACCTTCTGTGGTCTGTTTAGACCTGGTGTGGTCTGTTTGGACCTGCTGTGGTCTTTTTAGACCGTTTCTGCCTCAACACCATGTTGTCTACGTTCTGACCAAAACAATGCAGCGTACGCGTGACGTCATCACGCATGCACAACGAAGGCGGAATCGATAAGCAGAATCGTTAAGCAGGCAGGCAAACGATTCCAAGGAATCGAGCTACTGGCATCCAGTTCTCAAAAAGAACCGGTTCTCGATTCCCATCCCTAATAATATCACAATAAATGCTGATAAACCACTTGAATAAAAGAAAAAATCATTTGTGAAGTGCCACAAAAGTAGCGCTAGGTCTTTAAGGCTTAAACAGTGTGTTGCTATGAAACAGGAGTAAAATCTGGGTGTTAAGGTTGCAAAATTCCTGATGCTTGCCCCCAAGTTCTTCAGTGCCTCGGTCCTGCTCCAGTCCAGCCTCCAGCAAAACAGACTCGACTGCAAACTACATAAAAGCACAAGCACACAGTCTTACATGAACTCAGAAAAAGATCAAAAATACAGCACCTGTTTTGACAAAACTATAACACGGCAACGAGGAGCGAGATTAAGGAAAAATGAGAGTAGATAGACCCTGAGGTTGCAGTAATTAATCCCGCTGTAATGTGACCCCAGGCTTTTCCGTGCAGATGCCAGGTAACCACGGCACATACTTCTACTCACTGAGCAGACACCGATAAGTTCATGTAAAAACACACAGCATGGCTTTTTAATGATGCTGTGAATTGGCATCCTTCCCCTTCTGACTTGTCTCCGTGTCCTTCACATTTAAGTGCCGTCGCTCCATCGTCTCTCCTGTCGAGGGGCCTTTTCATGCACTTAATTGGGACAAACACAACAACAAACTCTAAGAGCACTCAGAGGGCTCACACCCTACAGTCCTGTCATTCAGTCAAATAGTCTCTGTTGCACTTTTAAAAAAATCCACTCTCCACCCCCGTTTTTTTAATGGATCTGCTTTAATGTGTTTGTCCTTGGCCCATGCCCTAGCTTTCCATAAAACTGATGACTGATCTTGTTTAACCCTTAGGGGTCTGAGCCTATTTTGGCTGTTTTTCAGTACTTCTGATTTTGCCTTTATATAATATATACAGAAATGTTTACTATAACCATGTTTGGTATCGGGTTTTTTTTTTTGTTTCAGCACAACTTTCTGTCTCATCTGTCGATTATTTTTTCACTTTAACCCACTATATTAGCATAAAAGGACAAAAAATATGAAATCTGATTTGAAAAATGTATATAATTTATTGCATAAATAACACAAAGATGCTTAACGAACCTTTTCAAAGACTTTAAAAGTGAACATTGGTTCCAAGTATTAGGTATATAAAATGAAAACTGTAATAAATTAAAACTATACTCAAATATTGGACATAAAAGTATATCTTTAGAGGCGTTTTCTCACCCTCCCACCCCCTGGTCCTCCTGGTTTCCACATCCGGTTCAGGTGGGGGTCATTCTCACCCTTACCTGTAATGCTAATGCAGTCTGTGTATTAGAATTCGCAGATTAGAGTTACTTTCAAATGCAATTACCCGTAGTGGTCTATACGACCGACTTCCGATGCTATGACGTGTTGAAAATGTCATGTGATTCAGTCAAATAGTCTCTGTTGCGCTTTTAAAAAAAATCCACCCCCGTTTTTTTAATAGATCTGCTTTAATGTGTTTGTCCTTGGCCCATGCCGTAGCTTTCCACCAAGTTTATGAAGTTTCTGCATAAAATTGATGACTGATCCTGTTTAAAAAAAAAACCTTAGGGGTCTGATCCTATTTTGATTGTTTTTCAGTACTTTTGATTTTGCCTTTATATACTGTATAAACAAATGTTTACTATACCCATATTTGGTATCTTTTTTTCATATAAAGTCAAAACTGTAATAAATTAAAACTATACTTCAAATATTTGAACTAAAAGCATATCTTTACATGGGCGTTTTCTGCCGGTCCTCCCGGTTTCCGTATCCAGTTCAGGTGGGGGTCATCCCCACCCTTACCTGTAATGCTAATGCTGTCTGAGGATTAGAATCTGCAGATTTGGCCAGTTCTTCTGTTTTGAAAAACCACCGAAAATGACAAAGAAATGGTCAGAAATCTAACACCCCCCCACCTCATTTTCACACTTTTATTCACGTTTGTTTGCTCCAGTTTCAAAATATCATATCTCTGGTTGTATTTGCTCTATTAACATCAAATAAAAAGTGGGAGAGTGTTTCAAGTCTGCACTTTCAAATGCAGTTACCTGCAGTGGTCTATGAGACCGACTTCTGATGCTACGACGTGTTGAAAATGTCATGTGATTCAGTCACAAGGTCGTGACTGTGGAGCCCTAAGAGTTAAAAATGGTGGACATGCCGACCCTAACACATGCAAATAGGGATGTGACGATTACAAATGATAAACTGTGGTAAAATTGCAGACGGTTAGCATTACTGTTTAAATTCTAATTATCATGATAACCGTGTTTGATTACCGCACTTTTAGGGGAAAAAACCCAGTGCAAAGATCTGCTTTTATGTCAAATATTTGAGTATAGTTTTAATTTATTCCACTTTTGATTGTATATACCTAATATTTGGAACCAATATTCACTTTTAAAGTCTTTGAAAAGGTTCGTTCAACATCTTGTATTATTTATGCAATAAATTACATATATTTTTCAAATCGGATTTTATATATTTTTTGTGTGTTTTCTGGCCTTTTGTGTGTTTGTAGTAGGTTAAAGTGAAAAAATAATAGGCAGATGATATAGATGAAGTTGTGCTGAAAAAAAAAGATACCAAACATGAGTATAGTAAACATTTGTTTATATAGTATATAAAGGTAAAATCAAAAGTACTCAAAAACAGCCAAAATAGGCTCAGACCACTAAGGGTTAATACTTGAATGTTTCTGCCAACACAAAGTACATTGGGCCTATTATTTTATTTTATTTTATTTTATTTTATTTTTTTAAATACAACTTGGTTAAATTATTTCAGTGTGTATTAGTACTTTTTGAACATTTTGAGCACAATTTCAATAATACCGTGATAATAATGATAACCGTGATAATTTTGGTCACAATAACCGTGATATGAAATTTTCATATTGTTACATTCCTACATGCAAACATAGATTTTAATGAGACTTAGACTTTAATGATTTTGCTTCTTCTTTTTGTACTGACATGACTCAATACTGAGGTTTTCATATCTGGAATGAAAAAGAGCAGCGTCACACAGATGAAAAGACCTTGCGAGTCGAGGTCATTCCTGGTCAGCGCTGATGTTAGCCAGGCATGAGGCGGCACTGCTGCAATAGGTTGTGACATGTGGGCAGTTATCGCTGGTGCGGAGCGAGCCGCTCTGTTAGCCCTCTCATCTCAGGGCACAGCGCCGTGTTAAAGCCTTTCTAAATCATCACGACCACTGCGTGTGTACGTCATTGCATGTGCGAACAGGTCTGCGTCAACATCAGATCCCTGCAGGATGATGATCACTACTGATGAGGCTGAGTATGAATGTAGTCACAGCTGAATTCCAGTTTAACCCTTTATTGGGAAAGTGACTATTTTTGGTCATTTCCACGCACATTACAAGACAGTGGCAGCAGCAGCTACAGCAGGGGTGTCAAACTCATTTTGGTTCAGTTCCATATTCAGCCCAATTTGATCTCAAGCGGGCCAGACCAGTAAAATAATGACTTAATAAACCTATAAATAATGACAAATCCAAGTTTTTCTTTTTGTTTTAGTACAAAAAAACCCCAATTAAATTCTGAAAATATTTACATTTCACAAAAAACATGTGAATAACCTGAAAAAACTGAAATTTCATTGGAAAAATTAGTGCAATTTGAACAATATTATGCCTCGACTTATTATTTATAAACGTACATTTACACACAATGTTCCATAAACATTTGGTAACAGGCAGAATATTGTTAAAATTTTGGAGTTTGGAACTAAAATTTGAACAATTTCTACAATATTCCATCTGTTATTATGAACACAACTACAGATCACAGTGGATCCATAAATGCACCAAACATTTAGGAACAGGCAGAATAGTGTTCAAATTGCACATTTGGGGTTGTTCATCTTTGTTTTTATTTATGTATTTATTTGCATTTTATTGTGGAAAAAGTAGTTTTGTAAATGTAAATATTTTCACAGTGTAATCTTATTTTTTTCACTTAAATTTTCTCCTCATAATTTTTCACAAAGAAAATTTGTCATTGTCATTATTTATGGGTTCTTGCGTTGTTATTTTTACTGTAGATCACGTTGGTCTGTATGTGGAACCTGAACCAAAAGGATATGGACACCCTGGACTGTTCAGGTTCATTTTTGCACTTTCATCCTGCAGGGCCGGACTGGAACCTTTGGCGGGCCAGATTTGGCCCCCGGGCCGCATGTTTGACACCTGTGATCTACAGTGTGGGAACAATCTCAGGTCCAATGTGGTCTACAGGGTTTGTCAGGTCCAATGTGGTCTCCAGGGTCTGTCAGGTCCAATGTGGTCTCCAGGGTCTGTCAGGTCCAATGTGGTCTCCAGGGTCTGTCAGGTCCACCTGTGCTTTGTTCAGTTCCATGCAGTAATGGAACTAATGTAGGTAATGATGTTCAAAGGGATCATGTGGATGTGGACAGGGGTCTAGACCAGCACGTGAAGTTCTAATGTTCTAAAATACATGTTCCTTTCACATAACATGTGCTTTTCTTGTTTTTTTTGTTTTGTTTTGTTTGTTTGGTTTTTTTTTTTTACCTCCGCCAAGGAACGGCGAAGGTTATGTTTTCATCAGTGTTTGTCTGTCTGTCTGTTTGTCTGTTAGCAAGATAACTCACAAAGTTATGGAAGGATTTAGATGAAATTTTCAGGAAATGTTGATACTGGCACAAGGAACAAATGAGTACATTTTGATGGTGATGGGGGGGGGGGGGGGGGGGGGGGGCTGATCTGCCTTGGCGGAGGTCTGCGCTCTCCCAGTGCTGTTCTAGTTTAATATATATTTATACATCTTGATTTTTTTTTTTTTTTTTTTTTTTTGGCTACTTATGGGGAAGGAACCAAATACGGTAACTTCATTTACCTTGATTTTCTTCATGACAACAAAAAATGTTGAAAAATTTCATAAAATAAAGTCTTGTTCTGTCCTCCAATAACAAACTAAGGTTGAAATGTTGAATTTCAGCGTATTTCTATGAGTGAACAATAAAGAGTTAACTTATTTGTCAGTATCTATATTATAAAAGCCAAGTGGCCTCTGTGTGTGTGTGTGTATGTGTGTGTGTGTGTCCTGGGATTCACACAAAATCTGTACAGAGCTGACTGCTGCAGTTTGTCATACCTTTGTATTTTTGGTCAAGGAACAGACTAGTGAAAATGTCAAGTTGATAGGATCAATATTTTTGGGAGATATTAGTAATTTTGGAATACAATGGCCTTAAAATCACATTGCTATGGCCAGAATGCTTTGGTGGCAACTGCTGGACAAATGTGGTACAACATGCACGAATACACAACAGCATAAAAACTACCACATCTAGAACCTGTGCATCCCAACGGGTCAACGCACTAGTATATTATATCAAAGCGGCTACTGACACAGTACTGTGGCATGGAATATGGGTTTGTCTATGACCACAGAGCCAATCAGTGCCCTCGTTATATCATGTGAAGACTGGTAATCTGTCACATGCTGAAACATCGCATCCCAAAAGTACCAAGGCAATCAGATAGCAAATAGGTTGGACCTAGAGACAACAGAGATTTAGCTCAATTGGTAAAAAAAAATTGGACTGCATCATGGAAAACTTGAGTTCAACTCCAGGTCAAAGTAGTATTTTCTTTCTGCAGATGTTTTTTCTGTGCCTAGGGCGCTGGTAGGTAAATCCAACATTGATATAAATCAGCCACTGGGACAACGTTCAGAGTGCAGGATTCGGACCACAGCACTGAATACACTGAACTGATACAGAACTGAGAAGGAACACGGCACACTGCTGCATTAACATGTAGCTCCGCCCACCTCCAGCCTCACTGACTGCACAGAGCAAAGAACACCATAAAACAACAACATATAGAGTATTTACAACAATAATTCCTATTCTATACTAAATACTATCACTAATTAATCATTTCTTCCACCAGTTGCAACAGTACAAGGAATGGGAATCGAGAACCGGTTCTTTTTGAGAACCGGATCCCAGTAGCTCGATTCCTTGGAATCGTTTGTCTGCCTGTGTAACGATTCTGCTTATCGATTCCACCTTCATTGTGCATGTGTGATGATGTCAAGCGTACACTGCATTGTTCTGGTCAGGACGTAGACAACATGGTGTTGAGGCAGAAACGGTCTAAACAGACGACACCAGGTCCAAACAGACCACACCAGGTCCAAACAGACCACACCAGGTCCAAACAGATCACAGCAGGTCCAAACAGACCACACCAGGTCCAAACAGATCACAGCAGGTCCAAACAGACCACACCAGGTCCAAACAGATCACAGCAGGTCCACTGGAACACTGTCAAAGCTTCCATTTCTTCTAAAGAGTGGAATCCCTCCAGTATGTTCAAACATTTGTTCTTTGCATGTGCATCATTTACCGGAATGTCACGTATCTGATTCACTACTTAGCGGCGCTTGTGAATGTAGCAGCAGAGTGAACACCAGGCCCAGTTCTGGTTCTGGAGCAGGCAACAAACGTTGTACCCCCTCAAATACAAGTTTCTGAAGGTAGGTGAAAGGAAATGAGGTGCACAACAACGGGAGATGAGCCGAGCTGAGTGGAACTGATTCCATAGAATGGAAATGCGGCAATAGAGGAATCAGTAAAGTGTCTTAAGTTTCACTTTCACCCCCCCCCCGCGTCATCTTGTTGTTATTATTTGTACATACTGTATGTGCTATATTTTCTGTGCAGATGGAAATATAAAAGACAGTTAATGCAAACACACCCATTTGTACTCTTTTATTCCCTGACCCAATGAGAGTCGATAAGGAATCAGATCGATAAGCAAAATCGATAATGGAATCGAAATCGTTAAATTCTTATCGATTCCCATCCCTACACAGTACTGTAGTAGAAATGTGCACAAGAGAATGAACTGAAGTATACTCCATATATGACCACAGTACCGTGGCAACAAGAGGAGAATGAGTTCATGGAACAGTATCTGTGATTGACTCTAGTATAAATGATAACACCCGATTGGTCTGTGGAAATAGACAACCCCATATTTGATGCCACAGTACTGTGGCAGTAGACATTGTCATATTATATACTGTACATGCAGAAATGCAATACACACCAAAACTGACTGATCTGCCTTTAAGAGCTTCGGTCAGTCCCACAAAACTAACAGGACATCTGAGT
This sequence comes from Sphaeramia orbicularis, assembly GCF_902148855.1. Classification (NCBI taxonomy): domain Eukaryota; kingdom Metazoa; phylum Chordata; class Actinopteri; order Kurtiformes; family Apogonidae; genus Sphaeramia; species Sphaeramia orbicularis. Next base: position 59,243,736 of record NC_043961.1, read on the forward strand.
ACAGATGTCTAATTCCACATCTGAAAGCTAATATGAAGGAGCCGTGGTTACAGAAAAAACATGAAGACTGTGTTATTCTATTATTCTGTTACTAGAAAAAGTATGCAACATTACCTCCAGACTACAGACAGGTGTGGTACCAGAGGAGAAAAAAATAGAAAGCAGGAAAGACAGAACCCTGCAGCCCTGGGGGGGTCACGATGATGGATTCAACACCAACATGGCTGTTAGACAAGATCTGACTGGATCATCAAACGTTTCTTTACCAACTTACACTCATTCCGTCTTACACAGTAACCTACATGTAAACTCTGAGCTGTCAACACTGTTTGAACATCACTTACTCACAATTCCTGCTGATTGTTGATGTTGATGAGAAAATCTGTGCTAAAGGCACATTTAGCTCATCCGAGTGTGCAGCTAGTATTTTTTTCTCCCAAACTCCCCAGAGGCAGAAGCTATAATAATCTCTGAGTACCAGCATGCTCCACTACTCCTGGACTGAACACCAGTGTATGTGCGACTATAGGTTTCTGTAAGTGTTGTCTTTAAATAATTAAGGCCCATTAATGGCAGTAAAACACTGAAGCAACACCGTGCGTCAGATAGAGGAGAATACTGCACTTATGTAACACTTCAGTGGGACAGTGGGTATGCAGATGTAAAGTTCTCATGTCTTATTAAGGTTGTGTGGGGAGATGGAGGACTCCTAAAAAGGGACAAACTGAGAACACTGAAAAAAAAACTATAAAATGTGAAAATGACCAAGTTACTGTTATGTAGCAAATACTAACATCAGACAATCCTGTGACTGGTTATCTCAGGGGTGTCAAACTCCTTTTCCTCCGGGGGCCACATTCAGCCCAATTTAATCTGAAGAGGGTCGGACCAGTACAATAATAACATGATAGCCAAAAAATAATGACAACACACAAAACACACAAAATATTTAGTAACAAGCAGAATATTGTTAAAATTGCGCTTAATTTTCTTTAGACATTTCAGGTTGTTCATAGTTGTTCAGGTTATTCACAAAGGATAGTTTGTTAATGTAAACATTTTCATAATTTAATGGTTTTTGCATTAAATCAAAGAGAAAAAATTGGTAGTGTTATCATTATTTATAGGTTTTATGATATTATTTTTGAGTTTGATGCCCTAACTTGCTCTTTGCAAATTCATCCCGTGGGCCGGATTGGAACCTTTGGCGAGCCGGTTTTGGCCCCCAGGCCGCATGTTTGACGCCTGTGGGTTATCTTAACCCTGTAAAGCCTGAATCATTAAATCACTGACAGAAAATTCCAGTTCTTTGATACTGGAGTCTTTATTGGTCCTTCTGAACAACCAAAAAAATGTTTTTTTCAAATAACAATTTCCATGTATGAGTTTCAATTTTGTATCATATTTGATACATCTGTTCTCAATGCTCAAATATTATAATTTCTGAACAAACAAAAACATAATACAACACAAACATATCTAATAAATTGGTAATTCCTTTTCTAAATGGTCCCAGTTCTTCCTCCTTCCTCATTAATGACAGTCTTGTAGTGTCACTGGAAAGGCCTCTGGTGAATGAACTCCTCCCCCTGGTGGATTATCTGTGTATTGCATGTATCTAATTGTACACATCAGGTTTTTCAAGAAAAAAAAATATCACACTGATCCTGTAGAGGGCTTTAAAACTCATGTATCAAATATGATATGTTCGGCGTTACAGGGTTAAGCAACATGTTCATCATCCTTTGCAGGTTTCCAGGTCAGAGGAAGAGCACTTTTAAAACTGTCCATGATGAAGTAAGATGAAAAAGAATGGTAATTTCATCTTTAAACATACAGGCTAATTCTAATTTTAGGGTTCTTACTATAGATTAGGGTGGCAGGTATGAAATGATCAAGTCAGTAGGTAACAGGGCTTTTCCCAATTGCGCACCTTTTCTGTGGAATAATCTTGATTCTTAACCCTATAACGCCGAACGTATCATATTTGATACATGAGTTTTGAAGCCCTCTACATGATCAGTGTGACATTTTTTTTTTTTTTAAACTTGATGTATACAATTAGATACATGCAATACACAGATAATCCACCAGGGGGAGGAGTTCATTCACCAGAGGCCTTTCCAGTGACACTACAAGACTGACATTAATGAGGAAGGAGGAAGAACTGAGACCATTTAGAAAAGGAATTAACAATTTGTTAGACATGTTTGTGTTATAGTATGTTTTTTGTTCAACTAGAAAAGCACTCGGACATCGCAGACCTCCGACAAGGCAGATCAGTCCCCCCCCGATCACCACAAAAATTTAATCATTTGTTCCTTGTGCCAGTTTCAACATTTCCTGAAAATTTCACCCAAATCCATCCTTAAGTTTTCAATTATCTTGTTAATAGACAGACAAACAAACAAACAGATAAACAAACCCCGATGAAAACATAACCTCCGCTGTTCCTTAGCGGAGGTAAAAATAATAATATTTGAGCATATAGACCTGATGTATCAAATATGATACAAAACTGAAACTCATACATGGAAATTGATATTTGAAAAGACCTTTTTTTCTGGTTGTTCAGAAGGACCAATAAAGGCTCCAGTTTCAAAGAAGTGGAATTTTCTGTCAATGATTTAATGGTTCAGGTTTTACAGGGTTAAATCAGACTCTGCTGTTGAGGTTGTAGATCAGGGCTCTCAAACTCGTTTTCTTTCAGGTTCCACATTCAGCCCGATTTGATCTCCAGTGGGCCGGACCAGTAAAATAATAACAGAATGACCTAGAAATTATGACAACTCCAAATTTTTGTCTTTGTTTTAGTGCAAAAAAAATCCCCATTAAATTATGAAAATACTTAATTAACTATCCAAACCAAAAAGTGTGTAACTGTATGTGAATAATTGAAGAGACTGAAATTTTTTCAGAAAAATAAGTGCAATTTTCACAAAATTATGTTCAATTTATTATTTCTACATGTGCATTATGGATCAGATCTACAAAGATACTGAATACTTAGTAACAGGCAGAAAATAGTTAAACTTGTGCTTAATTTTCTTTAGACATTTCAGGTTGTTCATATTTGTTCAGATTATTCACATTTAATTGTTAAAGGATAGTTTGTAAATGTAAATATTTCCATAATTTAATGTTATTTTTGGACTAAACAAAGACAAAAATTTGCAGTTGTCATTATTTATAGGTATAATGCAATATTATTTTCACATCAAACCAAGAAGAAAATCTGAAGTCATTCTTTTTTTTCTTGGTTCTTCTGCTGTTGTTATTTGACTGTAGATCATATTGGTCTGTATGTAGAACCTGAACTAAAATGAGTTCCACAGCCTTGACTGTGGAATTTTTGCACTTTGCAAATTCCTTCCACGGGCCGGATTAGAACCTTCGGCGGGCCACATTTGGGCCACAGGTTTGAGACCCCTGCTGTAGAATTTAAGAATTTGTAGACTTAAAACTCATCTCTTGCCGTGATGTTTGATAAATACACTGCAACAAAATGCTGAAAAAAGAGTAAAATTCTAAAAGTACCCTTCTGTTTTGTATTGAAACGGTTCTACACTGAAGAAAGCCATGCGTTCTGGGCAATATTTATGGGTTGCTTGCCATTCCCCATAAAATACGGCAAGATACTGTGAATAGCGTTACATGCTGGGAGTGGTGTTAAAGTCAATAGCAGACAGGCTGTACAAAAACAAAACGCTGCTATATTTCTTAGAAGAACATGCAGAACATACACTGAGTGAACTGTGGATGTTCTCGACTCTGAGTGGAGATTGACTTTTCAATAGAAGCTCTAAAGTGAATTCACATCCACACAGCCATGGTTATTAGCCTAGACAGTTCTGTTGTGTACTGAATATGCTACACTGCACTTCAAAAATGTGACTATTTATGCTGTGGAACGCTGAAGGTTATAGGGAGCAATGGCCAATGTGCTTCCTTTTCTATACGTTGGACAGGAGTGGTCTCGTATGTTCGCTTTTATTTGATTACTTATCTGGGTAGACATATTCATTCTAATCTGAAAGGACTCACAGCTTTTCATTAAACCACATGTTTGAGTACATCTCTGTTTTTTTCAGTCTGACTGTATAAGTGTCAATTAATCAGGATGAAAAAAAAAAAAATTAATTCATGTAATAAAAATGCGTAGTGTACTGAAATTAATTACTTATCTTCATGATTCAGATCATGCAGTCGTGAAAAAATTGAAAATTATTGGATCACCTCTTCTTTTCTTCAATTTCTTGTTCATTTTAATGCCCGGTACAACTAAAGATACATTTTTTTGGACAAATATATATAAGATACCAACAAAATTAGCTCATAGTAGTTTAATTTCAGAGCTTATATCTATCCATTTTCCATGTTTCCTTCTATATAATGCTTGTTTCGGCCCCACCCCGTGTCCGTCCCATCGATGTTGCAACACAGGACACGGGAGGGCGTTTGGGTGCAATGCCACTGTTGCACCACAGGAGGGCATTTTAGCCACGGGTACAATGCCGCTAGTTCTTGATAATAACCAAAATCCCTTCAGTTCTTACATCAATATCTATGGCATTGTACTGACAAAAACAGTGCTTTTAGACATTCCAGGCCAGATCTACTAAGATCCTAATTTGCATGTACTAATTTGCTTGCACAGTCTAGAATTTTGCATGTGGGGTGTGACCACGGTTTGCAGGTGATTTACTCAGAGTGCTTGTGCAAATGACAACAGGTGCAAAGTCTTGGAGACCGCCCTATTTAAATGAGGGTTTTGCGTGCGCTACTGGAGACAATACGCTGTAAAAGTGCTGTGGGATAAAGCAGCACTAATGGAACAGAGACTGAATGATCCAGACGAACGGAAATGTAACGTTGGAGTTTAGTCATAGAAGGAATGGCATGACTCATTCATTTATTTTTCATTTTAAAGGTGTGTGTGTGTGTGTGTGTACGGGGGCGGGGGGGTCGTCGGATTGAATGACTGTCAGGCACACATAATTTAGCCCCACTGTAGCTGAATGTCAGTGCGTATTTTTAATGACAATCATCAGGAGTGGAAAAGAGTCCCGTAAATTGTATGTGTGTGTGTGTGTGTGCGGGGTGGGGGGGGCATATGTCTCAATTAAGTTTTCTTCCGTCACTCCAAAACTGTTCAGACGAGGGTGAAAAATGCGTTCTCTGCATCTGGTTTCATCATTTCTTTGTCTCCTATCCACTTCCATGTGTGTGTAATTCCACATCCAACCCGTTTGCTCCTCCTTTTCAGACGTGTTAAATATAGAGCCCAACCGATTATAGCGTATCACCAATTAATCAACATTGGCCAATATGTAGCCGATGTAGCCGATATATTACCTTTATTTGCTGTGCAGAGATTCTGTCGCTCGCTGCTCTTGTGTGTGTGTGTGTGTGTGTGTGTGTGTGTGCTGCCTGGAGAATAAGAGGAACTTTAAAGTGAGTTACTTTCACTTTCACTCCTGCTCAGACAATGACGCTATCACCCCCCCCACACATAATCACATAATCATGGAGCTACCTGTGCTTATTACTGCTTATCCCCCCACACCCCGGCAAAAATCACGGACCGCTACCGTGCGCTCTGACAAGTATGGACCGCTAAACCCCCCCACCCCCCACCGCTCCGAAAATCACAGACCCCCCCCCCTTGTCTTATGAAATATTCACCCCCCCACACACACCCATGTCCGTGCACTTCCTGTCTCCCTCACAGTTTCATTCTGCAGACAGGCCTGGGTGTTAATAGTGTAGGGGAGACTGGGGACAGTTGTAACACAGGTCAGTTGTAACTCTTGCCGTTGCTCCAATCAGGAACAACTTAGGACTCACCTAATTCACTCTGCACATGCTCAGTTTAGTCCTTAGTCCACATGGGCAGTTGTAGTTCTGTGAGGCAGACACATCCACATTTGTGAGTGAAAACAGAATTTTGTGCTCAGTCATATTTTTTGCTCTAATTATTTTTGTGATTGCATAGTTTGCATTTGAAAGTTGTGTCAATTATATTTGTGAGATAAACAAAGATTTATACAACTGTTTATCCACCTGTCCACAATTATCTAATATAAGATTATTATATCCTGTGTAGATCAGTGTTCTTATTTCATATATCGGCCAATATATCGGTTATCGGCCAATATCGGATATCAGCCGATATATTGGATATCTGCTTTTTTTTAGCCCCCAATATCAGTATTGGCATCGGCCCCAAAAATCCCATGGCTCTAGTTAAATATAGACGCAGTTTCTATCAGCTAAATTGCTTTCAGGTTTGATAAATCACTTTGCGTGTGTTAAATGAATATATTTACATTTTCTCCTCCCAGCACACGCACAACTGTGCGTAAATTGCATATTCATTGTGTCAAATGCACTAACTGGATGCAGACGCGCTATTTTGCACCTTTGAAAGACGCAACCCTTAGTGCGCACTGTTAGTCAGTCAGTTTGTACATGTTTTTTGCGTGTGCAATGAGTTTGCACATGTTTTAATACACGTAAACCTTTAGTAGATCCAGCCCTCCATGTTTTCTTTTCTGTCTGTTTTAGTCACATGATACACACAGGAGTTAGTACTTGATTACATAACCATTGTTTTTGATGACTTTTGATGGTCTAATAATTTTTTCCGCGACTGTATATGATTCATAATCTTCACATTTTAAATGATAAGTGTTTAGTAATTTTAGAACCTGTGAAACTGGTTAACCCTGTAAAGCCTCAACCATTAAATCATTGACAGAAAATAATAAAAAAGAGTTGATAATATTATTTATTTTATTGTTTTTGTTGTTGTATTTTTTTGTGTTTTTTGTATATGTAATGTACAATTAAAAACAAAAAAGACATTCTTATAATTTTCCTTGTAAGGATGCCTTCTGTGTATTTATCAGATGAAAACACTATAAAAAAGATGAGGTATGTATAGAATGTGCTCAGTGCAGTATATCTCTGAGGTTAGCTGTTAAGCATCAAAGCAACGTGGTGCAACAAGAACTGTGCCAAGATTTGGATAAAAGTTGTGCGAATGTGCGAGGAGGTGCATATTTCTGTAGTTCACGTAGTTCGGTGCTGCGGGGTAAATCATTTATCTGTTAGGGTATGTGCTGCATGTGTAACAGGAAACGGAGGATTTACGTCGTGTTTGGGGAATCCACACAAAGGTGCACAAAGAGCAGGTATCAGAGCACATACCAGCAGAAGCCATGTAGTCGCTGATGCCCTTCTAATCCACAAAGCCTCAGACAAATGTGGGGAGAGGTTGGAAGCGTAGCTTTAAAATGAAAATATAGCTAACTTGGGGGCATTCCATCAGGTTCCTCATTTTATTCCGGTCTCTAAATGTGGAAGCTCTTTAAAGCCTTTTTGGAGTGCAGATGAATGACACCGGGATCATTTCCACCCAAGACCAAACTGCATTTAAAAAAAAAAAAAAAAAAACTTGAAGGAAGAAATGGATCTTTAGTTTCCTTATCAAAGCGTTTTTTTATGAGGTTTAGCAAAGACCAGCTACGTAAGGATAGCGCTAGGTCACAAAGACAGTTTAACCCATAAAGACCCAAAAAGCCTCTGGTGAGAAAAAGCATCTACGGATTTAAAAGGCTCATATTTATCTAAACCCACTTTTTACCTCCGCCGGCGTTGGTTTGTCTGTCTGTCTGTCTGTCTGTCTGTCTGTCTGTGTGCAAGATAACTCAAAAAATTATGGACGGATTTGGATGTAAATTTCAGGAAACGTAGATACTGGCACAAGGAACAAATGATTAAATTTTGGTGGTGATCGTGTTGCACTGTAAGACTGGATAAATTGAGTTTACTTTAAAAATTTGAGTAAACCGGTTACCCTAAAAAATTTAAGTAATGAGTAATGAAAACTTGAGTGTATTAAACTTAAATGCTTGATTTGAATGGAATTGCTATTTCAAGTACAACACACTAAATGCCAAGTTAATTTAACTCAAAATTTGTTGCAATGTCAATTGCTTCGGATAATCACCAACTTAATATCATCAGTGCATTGGACTCATTCCGAGTTGATTTAAATTAAAATCTTTTGCAGTATAAATTGCTTTATGAAATTATTCATCTTAATATATTGCAGCGTGGATGGAAGTTAAGCAGGAAGACAGCACAGTGCAATTTACCAGTACAGGAAGTGCTATTATTTTGGCGTGGCATAAAGATTTTTTACAAAACTAGATCTAGCCTAGCTGAACACTAAACCCATAGTTCTTCCTCTGGCTCTGACTCATGGTGCAGCTGTACAAAAATACAAAAACAAACACAAAAAGGCCAATAAACACTGACATAACACATTAAGTCCAAATTAACACAAACACCACAACCCCACTGAACCCCTGCACAGAAAAAGAACACATTTTCAACAACATGCCCAATACCCACAATGCAATGTGGATATAAAAAGGTGTGGTCATGACTAAAACTTAGTGATTTAAATCTATTCAACTTAAACTTTTTCGTACTTTCGACTATGTCTACAAATTAGTAGAATATACTGAACATTTTATAGTAATGGAATAAAACTGAAATCATTTAAGTACATTGTAATTAAAGCATTTTAGTAAATACAAATTCCGGGCTTAAAGTGTGGGGGGTGACTGATCTACCTTGGCATAGGTCTGCGCTCTCCGATTGCTTTTCTAGTTTTGCTTTGTTTTGTTTTATTTTGTTTCTTTGCAAGTTTGAAATAAATACATAAAATTCTAAAAAATAAATAAAAAACAAGCAAAAAAAAAAAAAACATTACTCGGCACTAATGTTCATTTGAACCTAACTATCGGCAGTCTCTGAATTCACAAATGTTCCCATGGTCATAAATACATCATATAGCGGTGCACCTGCAGACCTGAGGGAAAAGGACACGAAAACTACATGCGACTATTTTTTTAAAAATATCTTTTTATTCTCTCACAGGTACATTTTGGGAATTGAAGTAAATATGCAAGGCAGAGTGTTTCACAAATACAACCACTGTTGTAATATCACTGAAGATTTATTTGTGTTTAAATGGGCAGGTTCCGCATGTAACACAAGTGGACACGATGGGTTACATACAAAACCTGGAATGAGACTGAGATTCATGAAAAACCCACGTGTGGATTAGAAAAACCACTTGGATGGACACATTTAACACAGTGGTCACTTTTCCATTGGACATCTGCACAAAACTTTACTGATATTTACTACATGTCGAAAAAACAGAGGTGCGTAATGTCGGTTTTTCCATTAAATCACAAATGCGATGATTTGTTTATTTATTATCACGAGTTGACATGATAAGTCATTCCATAAACATGTCAATGAACCAAAATATGTGTTGTTTTGACTCTAGAATGCTCGTTACCCCTCTATCTCGTACTAAATTCAAAAATGACTCAGTTTCCTGGTGTGTCCACACATACGGCGCCATGTTTGTTTTAAAACTCCTCTTCTTCTCTTGTTGTAATGTCTGTCAACATTTTTTTTTTGTTTTGTTCATGTAACTCTAGTGGCGCAAAAAGGTCTTTCCATTACAGTTTTGCGCAATATACCAGTTTCGCTACACCTGAAAAACCACCTCTTGCCAGTGCAAAAAACTTTTAATTCTAAAGTGAGTTTTGGTGAAATTGCTGTTTTTCCATTAGGTACATTTTTATGCACAAGTTATGTTCATGCAATTTGAGGGTCAATGCTAAAGCAACTAGTGTCTTTATTTATCGCGGTATCTAAGACCATTTCTAGCGATGTTTTTCAGATCTAATGCACTGACACCTAGGTAGTTTTTCACGTCCCAGTTTTGGTCCTATTTTTGGCCCCAATATTTTATTAAAAAACAATTAATTATGGGATGGCTCAGAGTTAGAATATAATTTTTTTTGCATTTATCTGAGGTCATCACTATGGATGGATAGATAGATAGATAGATAGATAGATAGATAGATAGATAGATAGATAGATAGATAGAGAGATAGAGAGATAGAGAGATAGATTGATAGATTGATAGATAGATAGATAGAGAGATAGAGAGATAGATAGATAGATACTTTATTAATCCTGCGGGAAATTCAAGGTCCATCCTGGGGGCAAAATATGTCTGAATTTATCGTTTATTATTGGGTCTAAAACGCTGGTAAAGTGACCGATACCAAATAAACCCAGTTTCACGGAAAGGCCCAGTTACATTCTATGAATACTGATTACTGTGTTCGAACTGAGACTGGACCTGACCCACCACAGGAAGTCTGTTAGGTTAAGAATGTAGACAAACGTTACAGCAAACAGATGAGATTCCAGTTCAGATTTTAACTTCGTACTGTCTAATATCAGCAGGAACATTAGTCACACAATAGGAAAAGGCCCTTCTGAACCCTGGGTTAATTCACACTCACCAGCCCTGACCCAAAAACCTGAACCCATAAAGAGCCAGCGCTACTTCTATTTCAGTTCCCAAATTAAATTTTCTCTATATTTAACCTTTCTTAAGTGATTTATCACCCTTTATTTATAATATTATCCTCTCTATTTCATATTTTATCAGTATAAATCAGGAATTTTACTGTATTTAATTCACTGATGAGAAAATGTTCATAAAAGCTCAGATTAAAGTTGAGGGTTATTATATCAAAAGGAGAGAAAACTGAGGAAAAATGACATTTTCAGTCACATTTATCATTAACTGAACATAAACCATCCACTGTCATTGATCCAACTCCATGGGTTTTACTGGTGAATCAATGTTGTAGAAGATGACGGTGTTTCCATGGTAACTACGGAGCCTCTGAACGTCCAAAGGGGTCATATCTGATGACCATGAAAAGATGAAGAACTGTATTCTACACCAATTATTTACATGTATTGATAGAATTAGTGGATCAATAGATACTAACCCTTTAACCCTTTAGGAACAGCTGCCATGGGTAAAGAAATGAAACTGACATGGTGGCTACAGTGTTAATGCTGTAACCTGGCAATTTTGTGGAAAACAAGATGGATGCCCATTGTCCCCTCCCATGACCTTTGATTGGATTTAAATCCCACCGCTACTTCGCACAAACCAGTTTTAACTTGGATTGCATTATTTGCTCCTACTCACTCATGCATGAAAACCTGGGTCTGTACATTTGGACAAATATCCACCAATCCCCGACCTACCGACGTCCAGAAAAGACAGTTCCAGAAATTATCAAATGCAGAACTGGGGGTAATTTTTCAAAAATGTGTAGTTTTTTGTTTTTGTTTTTTTTTATACTATATACTATTTATATATATATATATATATATATATATATATATATATATATATATATATACTATTTTATTATATGCAAAAAAAATAATAAAATTAATGTTAATGACAGTCTAACAACAATAACAACTGCCTGATTTACACTCAAACATGTCACTGCAGATCAGGTTTATCAAGAGCAGCAAAGTTACAGTAATGGTATGTATTGCAGTGTATGAGATGATGAATAAGCTTCCACTGTGTTGGCTGATGTGGAACTAAAACAACTAAATCCTTGAAAATACGATAAGAACAGCTGCACGATAGCTGTCCACTGTAGTGACCACTATGCATGAAAGGGTTAACCCTTCACTGCCTGTCTATGTGTAAGTCTTGCCTCTATAATGTATTCAAATGAAGTGAGAGATACTTGAACTGTTTATTTCTGTATAACGCTGGCTTGGAGTGCCGCGGCCACGGGCTATTTCCGTGGGCACTTGGCTAATTCAGTGGGAATGCTCTATGGCGGCTTGTCACAATGGATCCTTGTGGCCGTGGCGTCAGACTAAACACTAATCTGACACACAGGAAAGAGACGGGAGGAGACGATCCTTAGCCGCTGACACTGATCATGCCAAGCATCTCTTCCACTTCACACCAAATGGATTTGTCTTTTCGTTCTGTCTCTGTGTTTTTCTTCTTAGTGTTGGTAGAAGCAACGACCTCCCATGAGTATGAAGCAGGTTTCTACACGAGTAACTCACATGTTATGGACTGTTTATAAAAACTATGTTCAGTCTACACTCCATCTATGCCAGTGTTTCCTAACGGGGGTGGTACCACCTCCCAGGGGGGAGTTGGAAGACCATCGGGGGGGCGTTTGGAACGAGAAAGCATAGGGGGGGGGGTGTAGCTGAGACCGAAATGGGGTTAGTCTGTATAAATATCAAAATCAAGCTGCATGTTAGGTCAATTGCCAATCACCCCGTGCCCCCCGGACCTCCACAATAAAGTACATCACAGTACCCCCTGGGTGGTACCACCCCCCCCAGGGTACGTTGGGATACTGTTGCGGGGGGGGGGCAATGGGGCGATAGAGGGGTAATATATAATAATAATAATAATAATAATAATAATAATAATAATAATAATAATATCTGTAAATCAACACCGTATTTACGTTTGTCGCCATGTTTATGGAATGACTTCTGACTTCTGTCATCTGACGATAATAAATAAACAAATCATCGCATTTGTGATTTAATGGAAAAACTGACATTGCGCACTTCTGTTTTTTCGACATTTACTAAGTATCGGTAAAGTCTTGCGCAGATGTCCAATGGAAAAGTGACTAGTGACTTTAACAGATGAGGTGTTGGTAACAGAACTTACTGAATTTAAACGACGCCGTATCCATTGGACATCTGTGTTCACAGCTTGATGTCCGACTGAAACACTGTATTTTCTGAGTGCCTGGATCAGTTTTCAGTCATTTTTGTATTGTTGTGTGGACAGAGATATTTTGGAAAGCAAAAAAGAGAGAGAGAAAATAGATATCCATGTTTGTGTGAACAGGGCAATAGTTTGGTAGTTACATAATGGTATCATCACAAAGGACAGTGATGCTCAGTCACTGCTATTATTCCACTCAGCCCTTTGTCTGCTCTAATCTGTTCTGTCAAACAAACCTTTCATTAGTTCATTCTGTGTCTCATCATGTAAATATTACGACTTTAGTACCTTGCGGAACGACTTCCACCTTCTTTCAGATTAAGGATTAGATTTTAATCTTCCCGTTTGTTTTCCTTTCTCAGCTTCCAGCTAAAAAAAGGATCAGTAATTGACTTTTTTTTTTTTCCGTTTGTTTACTGGCTCTTGCTCCTGTAGCTTTTTTTTTTTTTTGGCCGTTACTTGAGCCATCAGCTTTTAATTTTGCCCATTAGAGTCTGAGCTTGGCTCCAGTTTTAGTTTGTGACCCCTGATACCTTCTGTTTGTTTGGCTATGTGTTGTTTTGGTCTGTGTACTACCTTAAAGCATTTTTTTTATCCCACACAGGCTTTTGCAAAGGCTCTCAAACAAGAACAAAGAACAAAAACAGATTCAGTGTCAATATAGACACAATAATTTGTTTTGGGAATATTTCATACCAAACCCGAAGGGATAGTTGGTGTTTTTGCTGATCTCTGTGAGATTATGAGATGCTAAAGATTGCACTTGTCTCACCTTTTAGACGCAGTCATGGAGCCTGGAGGGAAACCTTTTATAAGACACAGAATACAGGGTCAGCTGTTGACCTCACAGTATTGGCCTAGAGCAAACACCACATTCACAGGCAAACACATCGAATGGTGAGAGTATGACCCAGGAATGTGTGTGTGCCATGTACACATTGCATTTTCTGGTCTATTTTAACCCATTAAGACCCAGTGGTACTTTTGTGGCAGTTGCTATATACATTTTCTCTCTATTTAACCTGATGAAACTGATTTATCATAATTTTTAAATAATATTATCCTCTTTATTTTGAGGTTTTTCATTATAAATAATGTATTTCCTGTATTTAATTCACTGATCATGCAGATGTTCATGAAAAATCCGAGTAAATTCAAAGGTTATTCTATCGAAAACAGAGAAAAATGAAGAAAATGTGACTTTTTCAGCAAAGATATCACTAACTCAACGTAAACCCAGTGTGTCCATCCACTGTCATTGATCCAACTCCATGGGTTTTACTGGTGAATCAATGTTGTAGAAGATGGCGGTGTTTCCACGGTAACTACGGAGCCTCTGAACGTCCAAATGGGTCATATCTTTATTCTACATTTTTTTATTTGGTAGTGGTTTGTTGTTCTTATTTATCTATTCTATTTGTTTATTTTATTTATATTGTTGTTTTTAATTGTATGGCTTTTAATCTATTCGTGTATTTTATTGTTTTTATTTGGGTTTTATTTATTCTTCTGTATAGCACCTTTTTTGTTTGTTTGTTTTTGTACAGTTTCTGTGTGTATAAATATATTTTGTATTTTATTCTTCTATTTTGATTTTAATTTTTCTTCTGTACAGCACTTTGGTCCACTGCAGTTGTTTTAAAGTGCTTTACAAATAAAGTTGGATTGGATTGGATAGCTGATGACCATGAAAAGATGAATAACTGTATTTTATAACAATTATTTCCATGTTACACTGGGGGAATCATTGCATCCAGAATCATCGGTGCACTGCTGGAACACTGACGAGTCCTAATTTCAGGGGAAAGATGTATGTTTGTATGTAATATTCTAAGATATGTAATTTTATTTATATCTACAGTGCCATACATACAGGTATCTGGTGACAGCAAGGGGTTTGGGAGGGTTAAGTGGGTTTTGTTTGATTTTCTCTCTTTTTTTTATGTGTGAGAATACCTGTGTGTATTTTCATTGTTCGTATTTTTAAAATTCAATAAACATATCTAAACGCAAAAGAATTTTAGGGGAAAACTCCAATATCACTGAGTTGTCTGTGGATTTGTCTTGTGTAATAGTGTGGGTATTGGACAAAAAAAAAAAAAAAAAACCTGAAAGAAGAAGAGGGGGGAGTTTATTATAGAAACCCGGTGTCCATGTTACATGCAGATTTTTGTATGCACGCTTCAAAATGAAAAATAGTTTCTCTTTTATCTCAGTAAATATTTATTTTTAAATAGACCCAAAGTGATTCCAAACTTGCTTCATAACATTAGTCTACATCTGGTTTGAATTTTTAGCCCCATGTCCTGTTTTTAGGACCAGTTTCATAGAAGCATAAAGCCATCTGAAGCAGGGCTCTCAAACTCATTTTCTTTCAGGTTCCACATTCAGCCCGATTTGATCTAAAGTGGGCCAGACCAGTAAAATAATAGCATAATAACCTATAAATAATGACAACTCCAAAGTTTTGTCTTTGTTTTAGTGCAAAAAATCCCATTAAATTATGAAAATACTTACTTTTATAAACTATTCAAACAAAAAAGATGTGAATAACCTGAAAAAATTGACATTTCTTAAGAAAAATAAGTACAATTCTAACAACATTATACTTCAACTTATCATTTCTATATGTGCATTATGGATCAGATCTACACTATAAAAAAATATGTAATTTAGCAGAATTTTTACTGTTTATTTTACAGATTTTTCCTGTATTTTTAAGATACAGGAAAATATCAATGAAATGACAAAAACAGACTGTGATTTTACATGTCAAATGTATAATAATATGAAAAAACTGTAGCTGTGAATAACCATAACATTTCCATTTTTTAAAAGAAATTTTTTCTTTTTTCACAGAAAAATACAGTTAAAATACATTTGCAAATGTATCATAATTTCACAAATATTTCTTTTCTATTCATGAGAATAAACTGTTAATTTCAAGTTTAATACTGTAAAAAACATAATAAAACAAAATAAAATTACTGACAATTAACCGTAAAAGAAGTATTTATTCTGTAAGTTAACAAGACTTGTTTGTTAATTGACAAATATCTTGTGGAATTACAGGAGGTTTCACAACAAAAATGTTGAATAAATGTATTTTTGTGAATGTAGAACATGTATAAGCACTGATAAACTGTCCAAATACAGTTTTTATCAGTGGATTGGACAACTGAGTCTCACTGAAAAATATTTACATATATATATATATATATATATATATATATATACATATTAATAGGTAATTTGATTGTTTTAATACAAGAAAATTTTCTTTATTAAACATTAAAAAGTAAAAAAAAATATGCAAAATCTCATGTAAAGTTAGGGCAAAATCTGTATTTTAATTATGGAAAATTACCATATTTTTATGAGATGGTTATTTTCCATTATTTTCCAGTATTTTTCGGCACCCCAGCTGCTGGAATATTTCTTTTTTTTAATGGGGTTTTTTGGGGGTTTTTTTTTTTACAGTGTACAAAGACACTAAACACTGAGTAACAGGCAGAAAACTGTTAAAATTGTGCTTAATTTTCTTTAGACATTTCAGGTTGTTCATTTTTGTTCAGGTTATTCACATTTTATAGTTACAGGATAGCTTGTAAATGTAAATATTTTCATATTTTAATGTTATATTTTGCACTAAAAAAAGACAAAAATTTGAAGTTGTCATTATTTACAGACATAATGTAATATTTTTTTCACATCAAACCAAGAAGAAAATCTGCAGTCATTCTTTTTCTGTCGGTTCTTCTGCTGTTATTATTTGACTGTAGCTCATACTGGTCTGTATGTGGAACCGACACTAAAATGAGTTCCACAGCCTGGACTGTGGAATTTTTGCACTTTGCGAATTCATCCCACGGGTCGGATTAGAACCTTTGGGGGACGCATTTGGCCCCCGGGCCGCATGTTTGAGACCCCTGCTCTAAAGGGACCCTGCCAACGGGATAGATACCATTCTGTTTTCTAATATTTCCAAATCCAAGGCATCATTCTAATCCTCTGCTCTGCCTCCCAGCACATGCTCTTCAGCCATGTGCTCTGCCGCTCCGTCCCCCTCTCTCTCTTTCTCTCCCTCTCTCTCTCTCCTCTGGCTCCTCTTCCTTAAGCTGGACCCCCCCCCATGTCTGCCCATCATTGGTCTTCCTCCAACATTCACTTGGATGAGGCTTCGCTCTTCCTAGCCTGTTTTCCTTGGGGTTTTTTCGGTCTTGTGTGGATCATGCCGTCTGTGTGGAGGTTGTGTTGGTCTGTTGGAGTGCTTGGCTGTTCCGTCCTTCTGTCTCCGTTCCTTGGCTGGAGGTTTGAAGTCTGGCTCTGGTACACGTTGAAACCCAAATGCTGCTCATCCTCACTCCACCTAATACATTCCTTCTGTTGGACATACTGGTCACAAACCCTCTGTGTTCATTGTTTACCCAAATGACCAGGGTGCAACAATTTGTTGGGGGTGGGGGGGGATCAAACCTCCCCCCTCTGGTTTTCACATCCATTGGTCTGTGCTGTATGGATACATGCAAACCATACAGCCGCTTGTAAGACAGGGGGATCAAAAAATCAGAAACAGGGGGGGGCTGGGGGGAGATGACTAAAACGAGGGAATAATACATAAGAGCAGGTGGAGGGAGTTCTCCATAAGTACAGCGACATACCTCTCCCTCTCTCTCCCTCTCTCTCCCTCTCTCTCCCTCTCTCTCCCTCTCTCTCCCTCTCTCTCTCTCTCCCTCTCTCTCTCTCTCTCTCTCTCTCTCCCTCTCCACCTGCAGATGCTAATCTAACCTGTTCAACTGCATCTTTACGTTGTAGCTTTTATGTTCCATTATTCCCATTGGCTCAGAGACATGTTGTCCTGCATGAGTCTAGAGAAGATCAGATAAACTGTTAGGGGATCAGAGAATACATTTTACAAAATATGGTGCCCCTTCTTGGTATTTTATGAGAAACCCACAACAATAATCTCTGAGCACCCCCCCCTTTTTTTTTTTTTTTTTAAACAAATAAGTAAATAAATTTTAATGTATTAATTATTTTTTATATTATTTATTTTCTTTTCCCTTGCTCTTTTTTCTATTGTCATTTTAAAAAAAATATTGTTCTTTTATATTGCACTTATTAATGCTGTTTAAACATGGCTGTTAATATTTTTTTATAATATTCATTCTGTCTTTTCATACATTTTTTCAATAGTTGTTTGTATTTGTTCATGTCTGGGTATGGTTATGCGTTGTGTCACGGGTGGATTTTGTTCAGAAAATCAAAAATCTCCTTCCTGTTTAGTGAATGTTTTACTCATGTTCTGTTATTAATAAAAAAAAAACATTGAAAGAAAGGTTTAATGTTGGGTTTTACAGTCTAATTGGGTTTCCCATTGGCCATAAATCCTCTCCCATGTTGGTGTGATCGGTCCTTATCCATGGTCCTGAAACTTCATTAGGCCACTCCCACATCGCAGGTGTGGCCGTTGAAGAAAATTAAATGTTTCATGTATTTTTAATTTGTCATTTAAGATGAATGTCCAACATTTTGACATGTAATAGGGTCTACTGTGAACTTAAAAAAGATTTAGGCTGGTGTCCTGTAGAAAGACTGTTTTTGTTAATCACAAATTGGAGAAATTTGCATCATACTGGGAAAACTGGGTCAACTACTGTATGTCACACCTTATAGGCCTGATTTTGTTTTCACAAATCAGTGTTTGTGTTGAATGGAAAAGATCACTCCCTACTTGTTCATAGTTTTTTTTCTTTTCTTTCTTTTATTTGGTTATTTGACATAAAACAAAAATATTGTTCTGGCATTTAGAGCAGACAACAGATGTATGCTTTATGTACATGGGATGTACTGAATGTGAATGTTTGATTCTGAATGTCAATAAAAAATAAATTATAAAAAAAAAAAAATTAATAAATAAAAAAGATTTAGGTCTGCTGATTGCTTGTTTTTTCATGATTTATAGACAAAAAAAAAAACACCACCACCCGCCCCTCTGTTTTTTTTGACAAATCACTGAAACCCTGCAAATGATGGTGCACACAACACTTTTTTTCTGCCCGTCTTGTAACAGATATCCTCCTTGAAGCCTTTTTCCCCACTTGAACTAAAGGCCAAAACAGAGACAAATGTGTATACTGTATAAATTATAAGAGGCTTTTTGTTGCCCTTGATCTCACATCTTGTCATTCTCCACGGCTAATGCTTAATTGCAGGTTGATTACAACAACATCTGGCTACATTCAGGTACTTAACAATAAAAGATGTCACCAAATCAGTGGTGCATGATAACTAATTATAAAGTGCTATTCATAATGTGTAGTGTGTACATTCATTATCTTAATTTAAAGCCTAGGCTGTTGTGGCAGGGAATTTTAATCATATAGACACGTACAATATATGTCAAAACAGGATTTAAAAAAACCTTATATTGCCTCATTTTGAGTGTCGTTTTACTGCCTTGGATGTCATGTGCGAAAACTGTTTCAGATTAATGCTTTAGATCTTGTCATTTATTAATTCTATTATGCATTAAAGGGTGTATCAGAAAAAAGTAGACCCTCCGAGAAAACAACATAATGATTGGAGCTGTGGGCGGAGCTCGGCCGGGCCGGACGCTAAGCTTCCACGTGCTGATTGGAGGATCAGTCGAAAGGCTGAATCCTGTTTGATTGACAGCTGTTTTCAGATCTCCTCCTTCACTGACACGGTTCAGTTTAATACTGTCACACATTCTGCTGTGAAATCGAGAGAGAAACCACTAGGAAATTACTTGTTCATTTTTTGCACTGTAAATAAAACACACTCATTGTACTTCCTTGTTTCAATTTAACATAATTTCAACGTGTTCCTTGTTTCAGTTCCATAATTTAATCATTTCTTGTTTGAGTTTAATATCGTTTTGTAGATAGTTAAATCAATCATACTGTCGGCTAGGTCGGAGTGAACTAGCCATCAAGTCCCTGGAAAAGACGTCTACTGTGTACGATAAGTTCACTGAGCATTTTCTTAAAAAGGAACGGAGGGCCGAATTTATGTTTAAATAACTTGACGATTTTTTTGATGTAAGCCAACAATGAGCTTCCCCTGTCGGAAAGATGAGCAGCCATCACTGGTACCATTAGAAGCCTACGATATATGTCATCTTTCCTGAGCATCCAAATATAACCACTTTACAACCTAAGCAGTGAGACACCTGGGTAACCACATAATGTACAAAAACATGGATGGGAATAAACCGTCTCCGCTAAGTGAAATATGTCTGTTTAGTTCACATTTCAAGCCACTGAAGGCTGTCTACCTTGTTGCACAAAATAAAATACAGTAACATCAGGAGTTTTCAGTTGGGTTTCAGTGTTAAGTGTTAGATTAATGGGAGCCCTTCCAGTGAGCTCCCAGTCAGTTCCAGTTTTCTCACATTAATGTGCACGAGGACATCCATCTTGGCAGATACCAATCATGTTTTCAACATACAGTCCAATTCAAATCCACATCCTCCTATCTCCCTCGTACACATGGGTACGCTGAAGCCACAAGCTCCGTTTCAAACAAAGAGGATAGACACAAGTAGGTGGTGGACAGAAAGGGAAGTTGATGTGTAGGCACTAAACTCTTATTTTTATTTCCTTAGCCTGTGCCTGTAATCAGACCGACTGAACATTTTGTCTTGAATGAGCTGGATTTTTTTTAATTGAACATTTTCAGCTCGCGTTCCCTTAATTCGTGAACCATAAACAAGGTCGGTGGTTTCGCCGTCCTGTGAGGTGAGATATTTTGGAATACAAGGGAGTCAAAACAAATCAGTCCAGTTTCTAATTTGCAGCTGAATGGACACTTTAGAGGCTCTTTTGTAATAACTTGACCAATTATTTGAAGAATAGGCAAAACGAAATAAATAGACATAATATTAGTTTATCTTAAAGTAACATCCACTGACTGAATATAATCATATTGACAGTAAGGGGACTGTTTGGTGGAGATAATAACATGTTCGAATAACTGAAGTGAGACAGAATAGAAACAGGTTTTAAATGAAAAAGGAATGGCAAGTACTGTCCCCAAATGTGCACTCACTGTGTTCATTAATGAGGTTAGTAACAGATATTAAATGTGGCGGATTTATACAATGAACTGAAAATGTGAGTTTCGTTTTGGATCAACAAGAAATTGATTGTGTAGATACAGCTTTGGAAAAAATTCTGATCCCGCTGCAATTTCCTGTGAAATCATCATGTCTGCAAAAATGACAGCCATTCCAGTGCTGTGTCTGTTGAAATCCAACAAAAACACACCTTATTCTACTGAATAAACACCTGATCCATGTCTTATTTAAGAAGGAGAAACCAAGGCAATTCATGTACAAGACAACTTAAAGTGCTTTACATAAAACATTAAAGGCATTATACAGCAGGGGAGCAATGAAAAGTACAGGCATGAGAAAAAAAACACAAAAAAAACAGTCGGGCAGGTCATGCCGAGGAAAATATTGCTAACTAGCGCTGTCCACCTCTGGAACCTGATTGGACACCTCCTCAGGTGCCAGTGCCACCCCAGCTGATTGACAGGTCACTGCACGTCTCATTGAAAGATGCGCGATTATTGGAAATGCGAACAAGAAAGGCAGAATAAACGTCTTTTAAATGAGTGACACATATCTAGAGAGCTTACTTTCATGGAATCCAGAATTCTGAGGTAAGTTTTAAGGTGGTTTCAGAATGAGTCACTGTTTTAAACTACTGGACATATGACTGCACATTTAGAGGAGAAATTTTGTTGCCAATAGTTAAACTGTGTGAGTAAGCTAATGTTATGAAAGGCTAACGTTATGAAAGGCTAACGTTATGAAAGGCTAACGTTATCCTGTGTTCGCCTCATGTTGAATCCATTTCCATTCCTGCAGCTGCTTGTGTGTCCAGTAAAACCTACAAACTGCTCCTGATCATTTTATAATAGTGAACAAATACTACTGATGGATTTTTGGCTAAACTAAATAGAGTCACTGTTTCTAAGGCTGTATTCACACCTGAAAAGTCCTTTGGTCCGCTTATTTGATTCGGATCAAATGCAGACTTTATTTTTTTCATTTGGGTCGGATCGCATTCACATTGCACTTTTTGCTAGTGGACCAAAATGCGTGAACACAAGCACGCATGTGACGAACTGCACTAGCATTTGACAGAAAAGTCGGGGGCGGGGTGAACCAGAGACGGCCAGTGTTGATGAAAATAATCGTGGTACTCCTACATACAGTTATCATTTTCGGAATATAAATTGTATTTTTACTGACACAAATTTTCAAAAAATAATGTTAACACTCAAGAAAAGTTCAGTTGGAGCCAGTTTCATTATACAGGCATCTGACCAAATGTCAGTGGCACATTCAGTCTCCTCATTGCACCACGTCTGTCCACAGCTCACAGCTGCTGCTGTTAGCTCTGACCACCCGTAAACCTCGGCTACTTCCAGCGGCTACGGTGGCTCATCAAGCACAAAAAGGCGCAAGATTCCTTGGTTTGGTTCAGTTTGAGGTTGGTTATATTCACACCAGAAGTGAACCGGCCCAGAGTCCGTTTGGAAGCGGACCCAGACCACCTCTTCTAGGTGGTCTGGGTCCGCTTGTTTGGTTCAAATCAGAGTTCGCATGTTTGTATTCACACCTAAAAAAAGTCTGGACTTTCTGGGGAAACAAACTCTGGTCTGTTTTAAACGGACCAAACGTGGTAGGTGTGAATACACCCTAAAACAGTGTTTTTCTGGACTACTTTAAAAAACTACAAGCCCTCAGAGAGCGCAGACCTCCACCAAGGCAGATCGGTGGGCCCCCCCCCCCCCCCCCCCGTGTGTGTGTGTGTATGTGTGTGTGTGTGTGTGTGTGTGTGTATGTGTGTGTGTGTGTGTGTCCCAATCACCACCAAAATTTAATCATTTGTTCCTTGCGCCAGTATCAACATTTCCTGAAATTTTCATCCAAATCCATAACTTTTTGAGTTATCTGGCACACAGACAGACAAACAGACAAACCAACACCGGCAAAAATATAACCTCCTTGGCGGAGGTAAAAAAAAAAAAAAGGGAAAAAATTGACAGTATACCCACTTCTCCAGGGACCAGTACACCACTGACACAAACCTTTAGTAGATCTGACCCTCAGATGTTGTGGACCAATTATAACACAGGGACAGTGGATGAATCTGATGGAGTTGTCAGGTCTTGTTTTGAAGCTCTAACCTGATCACTGCTGTACCGTTGGCCACAGAGGCCGTTCAGTCTAATGACTCCAAATACTGCATTTAAGCAGCTAAAACAAAAAAGTGCAATGATACAATAAGACATTTTCTGCTTGTATACAGTCCATTGGTTTGATATTTCTCACAAGCCTGATATTAAATGCCTAAAATTTGTGGATTAAAGGGTGTAATTGACTCTGGGAAGTGAATCCCTCTCAGCTGGATGCCACAGACGCAGCAGGAATCCACTGCCACAGGGGAAAACTTCACACAGGCTCCAGTCTGCATTCGGCTTCATTTTCTGTTTATTTCCTACCTTTCTTTGTGTCGTTGTTCTTCCTCCCTCTGCTCGGACCTTTAGTCTATTGTCTGTTTTTATTTTTTATTTATGGTACATTTATTCCCTTTCTTTTTTTGGTCATCTGCCTTTTCTGTTTTGCTCTGCTTCCCTATCTTGTGTCTAGGCTCAGCAATTATCAGCGACTGTTTCATGGTTATGTTCAGACGAGCGGCACAGACTTTTACATAACAAGCAGGAAGTCCCGATTGTTCTGCAGGGTCTGAAAAGTAAAGACAAGATAAGACTTTGATTTGCTTATAATCGCATGCGCTGTCATTGGTTTGCAGAGCCTGGGCTAATTTCTTTTTTTTCCTCGCTACTGAGTTTTGACATATAAACATGTGACAACAAAAGCCAAGAGCGACAAACACTGGGAAGAAGTAACGCCCCGCCCCCCCCCAAAAAAATGGATGCCTGGACAAATGAGCAGTTTTCCCTGTCTCTTACTGTATAAATTTCCATCCTACTAACCTGTTCCAGGCACCCAGAGTTTATGAACATCTGCAGCGTTATTACTCTGACAAGCAGTGTTATGGCACTGTGTGACAGCACAGTCTAAAATGGGATATCAAACTAGTGATGCACGATAGCCCCTGAGGAAGAAAAAAAAATGTGTTGACTTTTCACAGTGCTTGTCTTTAATGCCTGATTTCAAACAGAGCTGAATGACTACCACCTTTAGCCCTTTAATGTTACTGGGTTATAATCTGATGAAATACACAGTGTACATTCATAAGACGACAGCAAGAAATGTGAAGAAAAAATGGACAATATACAGAGCGGCTAAAATTTCCTTAGGGGGTCAAATGAGTGGCCATTTTTGCCAAAAAAAAAAAAAAAAAAGTTGTCAGAAATGCATAGAAGTGCGTGTAAATAATGCTAATCCATTTGTGCACAGACTACTGATATTCTTTGACAGTGGAAGCTCTATTTTCAGAAATACTGGATTTGGAATAGCACGTGTATGTGAAAACTTTTACTGGTGGACGGACGTGACATTACCCATGATGCTCTGGTCAGTACCAGTACTTTATTAGGAATAAATTTATAGACTTACTATTGCTAATTCTCCTCTTATTCATAAATGTTGGTATTGTGGATCTAAAACAATCCCAGCTGACACAAAAACACTAAATGTGTCAGTGGACGGATGTGACATGGTTGTTGTGGATCCCATCATACTGATGCTCTGCAGCCATGTCAGCGTTTACACTAATGATCCCTGTGCAAAAACTAGAATAATTATTATTTATTGTATAGTTTATCATTATACTAAAGAGGAAAGAACAATATAGAATTGTTATTTCTTTATAAAAATGCTCATTATTAGAAAACTGTTGATTTAAAAAGTGACGTGTGCCATTCTTCATGTATGTATTGGTGGAACAGAAGCAGGATGGATCAGCACCATACTCCAGATTGAACCTGTACAAATAAAACATGTGATATATAGGATAGAATCTTGTAAGAACAACTGGGGAATCTAAAAGAATAGAATATTTGTTCTTCAGGTAAATTCAGTTCAAATAGAACTTGGCCATTTGTGACATGAAAATATAGCATTAATTGTGATGAAATTGGACATTTTTGAGCTGAAAACATAGTTCATATGAGCATCAACATGTTGAACAGAACTGAAATCCTGTACATTTGCAGAACTTGCATTTACCAACACAAAGTTCCTTTGGGGATTCACTTATATTGATTTCTTATGCACAAAGACAGAAATAAGACCTGTATGCACATACGTCACTTCCCTCCCTGGGCCACGCCCCTTTCAGTCAGACTGACTGGCAAAAACCAACCACGCTCAACACAGCGAGACCAGGAAAATGTTAAATATGAAATTAAATTAAGGACAATTGGACTGGACATTGATCTGTACAAGCTACCAAAGAACAAGTGGTCCATGAACACTGACATGTGGACACAAATGGAGGATCCTGACATCCAGGGTGGAGGGGATCAGCGCTATTTGGACCTGAAACAAATATACATGGTTTCATCATGACTGACAACCAGGGTCCAAAACTAGGGCCCAGAACCAGCTGATCCAAAGTGCATTTCCAGTCGAGCGTGGACTGACCCCAGTGAATATATGCATGATCTACTGGGACTGAGGAGGTTTACTGAGTCTAGTTCAGATCCAGTACTTTATCCAACACAGATACTACTGCTGTGGACCAGCAGGGGACGACTTCTGAATTAACAAGATACTGTTTTCTGAAGAAAAAAATAAATTCTGCACTGTTTTTCTCAATTAACGAGATAATTTTCTTGTTCATTGAAAAAAACAGAGCCGAATTAATTTTTTGTGTGAATGTAATACGCTTCTGTACGTATCAAACAGCTGCTTAATTATAGCAAAATATTCCTCCACTCCAGCCATGATTCCGTTTGTTTATTTTTTCCCTTGTAGTGACTACTTCCGGGTCAGACAACTTATCTATATTGAAAGTAGCAAAATCGGATGAAATGGTCGTTATCTGTTTCTTCCATTTTTCATTTGAGCACAAAATCGGGAAATGGAAAAACGAACCGTTATCCATTTTTCATTCAGGTTTTGAAAATGAAAAACAAAAAAACGAGTTGTTTTGTTGTTTTTTGATTTTTGGTTTTAAATTGAAAAATGAATGAATGAATGATACACGGATTGAAATTAAATTGGTCTGCATGTGGAACCTGAACTACAATGATTAATATCGTCAGTGTAATTTTTGCATTTCATAAAGTCATCCCAGGGGCCTGAACGGACCCTTTGGGGGGCTGGATTTGGCCCCTGGGCCGCATGTTTGAGACCTCTGTTTTAGAGCCTTGTCTCAAGGACAACCAGTCAGAATCTAATTTTAGGGATTTCATTTTGGGAGTTTTGCGCTTATACATGGTAGATGATTCGGAATGAATCTGGGTCTAATAACATGAACATGATATAAAGGCCCAGTGTGTTGTACAATAAGAGTACAATAAGGTAAGAATACAACGGTACAGGAAACACTCATAATATACTGTATGACTTTTATAGAGGTATTTCTATTAAGCGTGTCAGTGTAGTATTTACATAAAACAGAAAACATTTAAAGTCCAAATCTTCCTGTTAACAGAGCTGACACCACAAATACAGTTTATCTACGGTGTTTTTGTTTGAAATGTCAGCTGTGCATGTTCAAAGATGACAGACTTTTCAATGCTGTCATCTTTGTGAAAAGGCAATCAATGCCGTTCTGTTTTTGTTAAAAGTCAGCTGAGCATTTCCACAGGTTTCCACAGATCAACACTGACACAAACGCATTAAAAAGACTGTATACGTTATATAAAAGACTCTTTGTGTATCATTGAACCTGGGTTAGGCCAGTTCATGTGACACACACTGTCCAACTGATACATTTGACCTGCATCATGTACCTGATGGAGACAAAAAGGGTCTGAAAGAACACAGCAGGCATGTATTGAAGGGAAACTTTTTCATTATTCCTGTCATGGAGGAAAAGTTTAATAAAACCCCCAAGTTTGAATAAGATATTGGATTTCTGCAGATACAGTAGTGCTGATGGTAGCTCTCTGGCAGAATGATGATGATGACATATAATCATTATAAAAAGAGTCCTGTGCAATTTTGTGTCTTCACTGGAAACCACAAAATGAAAAAGAGTGAATGTTCTCCCTGATGATTGTGTTTTTCGCTAGTTCTACTCAATCAAGACGGAGGTATTAAGCAATCTGTTCCAGAAAGAACTATCAGTATCAGTGCGTGTGGAAGATTGATATGAAAAAGGAACAAAAATAACACGTAAAGTCAGACACATTCATACAGATATCCAAAGTAGACATTAAAGGTGCCGTTTGTGGGACTGTGGCCAAAACTGGTACTGCAGTCACATTTAAAAATACTGTAGAGCGTGGTATCCTCTGCTCCTCCCCCCAGACTAGGGGTTGACAGATCCAGCATGAGCGTCTACTACTGGCATTTCCACTAATCCTTGCCACCACACCATAAATTTCATACAAAAAAATCCTCACCAGACTGATTCTACATCAGTCTGATATAGAATAGAACAGACAAACGTCCTGTCCACTCAAATGAAAGTTTACACAGATTCAGGAGATAGGGAAAAGGGAAATGAGCCGCAAGTTTACCTTTTACTTCTGTGAAGTATAAGCAACACAGATCGCTACCATACCCCCCCCGACCGAACCACAGACACCGGACTACTGAACCCCCCCCCCCCCCCCCCCCCCCCCCCCCCTTCGGATTACACACCGCTACATGAAGAGGTCACTTTCACAAAAAACACTGAACTACAAGGAGCTACCACTGACAGAGACAAGTCCTACAGCGGTACCCGGTCTCTTCACCAGTCCTGGACCGGCAGTCTGTTCACCAGGGCCAGGAAAAGAGACCACAGCCCGGCCCCGGGAGAAGACACCGATGGTCTGGGACTGGCTGCAGACCGCCGGTCCCGGCTCTCAGTGGTTCTTAGCGGTGGTCAAACTAAGGCACAGCCGGCGTCGGTTTTCAAATCCTTCTCCTCTTTCAGTCGTCTCCATGTTTCTAAATCATCTCCTATACATGTCCTTGTTTTGTTTCTCCCTTTATCACAATGTATTTGGGAATAATCAGAGTCCTTTTAGGTTTATTCAGGTCAGACATTAGTGATCAGAAATGTTCAGCTGCAGCTCAGTGGAACTGCCAACCTGGATGAACAAAGGTACTGACTCTGTGATTGGCAGACAGGTGATGGGCGGAGCCTCAGACCAAAACACACAATGACAACATAAACATAATTTTGGGGCTGACACTGAGCTTTTCAACTGCACATATTCTGTCTGGACTACTACTGTCACTGAGATCAGGATTTGAAATGACCAGGATTCCTTAATGTCTGGTGACAGTCAGGGCCATTTTATAATGACTGAGAACAGAATTCCTACAGACTGCACCTTTAAATGTACTGAACCTACCGCTGATGGTAGCTCTCTTCGGCAGTATGGTGATAGCCCCCACCGCGGCGTCCTCTAACTGGTTGATGGGGCTGTTCTTCGCTCCCCAACTATCCGAACCGATCCACATAAAATGTCCGACCTGGTCCGCTCTTTTACTGGCGTTCAGGATACCCCTGGAAGCAAAGACACGTCATTAAGTCACATATACAGCCTGTTCCGGAACATGTTTCGGTAAATTAGACATTTTACACAACATGAATATGGGTAGAAAATGGAAGCATGGAAATATGAAACAGTTTTATTTTTGATACCAGAAAAAACACAAGGAAAAATTATGTCAAGATTCTTGGAAAACATTCTGTGTTTGGGATTGAAATACCATTGCACAGTGTTGTGGATTGCAGATTCATTCACAGACAGTGAGAAAGATGAGGAATATATGAATTAGGGATTCATCTTGAAAACGTCTTCCAGGAAACTCTACCGATGCATTTAAATGCATCATTAAACATGGAAGCCGACTTAAAGGAGTGATATTTTGCTTTTTTAAATGGAATTCTTCATTTTCCAACATTTCCCTGTGGTCTCCATAAACTGTAAATGCTCTGCTTGGGTCTGAATTCTTCATTCATTCAACTCCACAGCTCCATCTTCAACCCTATTTCTGAGTAATGACACCAGAAAGGTGGTTTGGAGCGCTGGCCCTTTAAATGCACAGGAGACACTTCAGGCCCCGCCCCCTCCAGGTTGTCAACTGTGCTGCTCTGTCGCATACAACCAACAACTGAACATTTGATGGTATGGGGGGGGGGCTGATCTGCCTTGGCGGAGGTCTGTGATTTTCTAGTTTTCTGATGTTTTTTGCCAGATTTCATTCAACAAATGTCAGGTGTTAGTGGATCAGCAGGTACTGGTCACTAGTTGCTGTTTGAGTCTTTAAGGGTTAACCTGACTTTCAGACTCTGACATGTGCCAGCGTTGATGTTCAGGGACTGATGTACAATATCTAATAAGAATGAGCTGTAAATCACATGTTCACATAAAAAAATCATGTTAACCCATAAAGACCCAGTGGTACTTTTCTATAGGGATGGGAATCGTTAAGAATTTAACGATTCTGATTCCATTATCAATTTTGCTTATCGATCCGATTCCTTATCGATTCTCTTATTGATTCTTATTGGGTGAGGGAATACAAGAGTACAAATGGGTGTGTTTGCATTAATTGTCTTTTATATTTCCATCTCTGCACAGAAAATATAACATATACAGTATGTACAAATAATAAGAACAGATGACGCCGGGCCGGTTCGGGGGGGGGGGGGGGGACAGTGAAAGTGAAACTAAAGACTCTTTATTAATTCCTCTATTGCCGCATGTCCACTACATCAAACCAGTTCGACTCTGCTCGTCTCCTGTTGTTGGGCACCTCATTTCCTTTCCCCTACCTTCGGACACTTGTATTTGGGTTCGACATTTGTTGCCCACACCGGAACCTGAGCTGGGCCCGGTGTTCACTCTGCCGCTAGCGCACAAGCGTCGCAAAGTAGCGTATCAAATATGTGACATTCCTGTAAATGATTCACATGCTGTGGACAAATGTTTGAGGATATTGGAGGGATTCCACTTTTAGAAGACATGGAAGCTTTGACAGTGTTCCAGTGGACCTGGTGTGGTCTGTGTGGACCTGGTGTGTTCTGTTTGGACCTGGTGTGGTCTGTTTGGACCTGGTGTGGTCTGTTTGGACCTGGTGTGTTCTGTTTGGACCTGGTGTGTTCTGTTTGGACCTGGTGTGGTCTGTTTGGACCTGGTGTGGTCTGTGTGGACCTGGTGTGGTCTGTTTGGACCTGGTGGGGTCTGTTTGGACCTGGTGTGGTCTGTTTGGACCTGGTGGGGTCTGTTTGGACCTGGTGTGGTCTGTGTGGACCTGGTGTGTTCTGTTTGGACCTGGTGTGGTCTGTTTGGACCTGGTGTGGTCTGTTTGGACCTGGTGTGGTCTGTTTGGACCTGGTGTCGTCTTTTTAGACCGTTTCTGCCTCAACACCATGTTGGCTACGTTCTGACCAAAACAATGCGGCATACGTGTGACGTCATTGCGCATGCACAACGAAGGTGGAATCGATAAGCAGAATCGTTAAGCAGGCAGGCAAACGATTCTAAGGAATCGAGCTACTGGGAACCAGTTCTCAAAAAGAACTGGTTCTCAATTCCCATCCCTCCTTTTGTAGCAGTTCCCAAATTGATTTTTCTCCATATTTAACATTTCTTATATGATTTATCACCATATAGTGTAATATTATCTTCATTATTTGGTATTTTTTTCCACAAAAATCAGGTATTTTCCTACTGTATTTTACACCAGTTATTTACACGTATTGACAGGATAAATGATTTCACTATTAGATATTTTAGAATAGGGGTGTCAAATTCATTTTCTTCCGGGGGCCACACCCACATTCAGCCCAATTCAATCTGAAGTGGGCCGGACCAGTAAAATAACAGCATGATCGCCAAAAAATAATGACAACTCCAAATTGTTTTAGTGCAAAAAATAACATTCAGTTATGCCAATATTTCCATTTACAAATTATCCAAACAAAAAGGATGTGAATAACCTGAAAAAAATGAAATTTGTTAAGAAATATAAGTACAATTTTATCAATATTATGCCTCGACTTATCATTTATACATATGCCTTATAGATCAGATCTACAAAGACACAAAACATTCGGTAACAGGCAGAATATTGTTAAAATTGCACTTCATTTTCTTTAGACATTTCAGGTTGTTCATATTTGTTCAGGTTATTCATGTTTTATTGTTTGTTCATGTAAACATTTTCATAATTTAATGTTTTTTGCACTACATCAAAGGAAAAAAATGATGTTGTCATTATTTATAGGTTATTATGATATTATTTTTGAGTTTGATGCCCTAACTTGCTCTTTGCAAATTCATCCCACGGGCTGGACTGGAACTGTTGGCGGGCCGGTTTTGGGCCCCGGGCCGCATGTTTGGCACCTGTGTTTTAGATGAATAGATGGTTTTGGTCACCAGTGGATGTTTGGGTCTTTATGGGTTACTGAAACACAACAACACTAGTGGAAAAAAAAAAAAAAAAAACACATGGAGAAATATGTAAAAATCAGCATTTTGTGGGTGAAAAGAGACGTTTGAAATGTTGATGTTTTTGAGCCTTCCAACCACTTCATGACATACTTTATTTTTGTTTTACTACAACTCCACATCATTGAATTTGTATAAAAAAATCTAAGTATTGGCCTCGGATCCTAAGTGTGTACTTTACCTGTCCTCCAGTCAGATTCTTCCAAACCGTGTTCATTTTTCTAACGGGTGGAAGTGTTTTTATGGCCCTATTCTGAACCACAGGAGCACCGTGAATCTGCCTCGTAAAATCACTGTCTCCATTGGTTCATTTGTTTGTTGGTTTGAACCTGAAATAATGTAATAAAACACCACAGTGACACAACAACACAGGCTGCAGAAAAATACTTTTTGCCTGGTAACTCTGGTAGTTTTAAGAGGATTTGAATCAGTGGTTTCCAACCTTTTTTGGCTCATGACTCCATTTTAACATCAGACATTTCTGGTGACCCCAGACATTCAAAACGGAGACTGTTTTTTTTTTTAATTGCTAAAATTATTATTTTTTGGATCAGATAATAGTTCACTATACTATGTTGCAAATAAATGTTAATTTTAGATGACATTTAACCCTTTCATGCATCAATTAAGAGAACTTTAGTCAATATTTTTTTCTTGAGTGAGTTTTTTTTTCCTCTTTAAGCATGAAAAAAACAATGCAATTCAATTTTTTTTTACCCTGTTTTTCATGAAGTTACAAAAATGTCCACTCAGCTGGACACCATGCGTTTAATATTTGAAGCAAAGATACATGTATTTAACCCTTTCATGCATGAATTATGAGAACATTATTGGAGATTTTTTTTTTCCTGAGTCTTTTTATTCCTTTTTACTCATGAAAAAAAAAAAGAAAATTATGAACCTATTTTTCATGGAGTGACAAAAATGTTCACTCAGCTGGACACCATTCGTTCAATTTTAGAAGCAAAGAAACATGTATTTACTGATATACTGTGTGAAAATTATTAAATAAAACATGTTTAATGCTGCTATTCAGATGTTTTCTCACATTTTAACAGCCTTTTTGTTTAAAAAAAAAAAAAAGAAGAAATTGTTAATTACAGTCTAATAACAATTACCTTTTTTTTTTTTTTTTAATTTTTTAAATGTCAAACGTGTAACTGCAGATCAGATTTATCTAGAACAGCAAACTTACAGTAATGGTATGAATTACAGTGAATGGGATGATTCATAAGTGTCCTCTGTGTTTGCTGATATGGAACTAAAACAACAAAATCTATAAATATACAAGAGAATACCTTTGAATAGCTGTCCACTGTAGTGACCACTATGCATGAAAGGGTTAAAACCCATCATCAGAAAGTGATATACTGTGTGAAAATATGAAATAAGAACGTTTTTAATGCCGCCAATGTCATTTTCTCACATTTTAACATACTCTAATGCTAGTTGTTACTCAATTCATGGAGATACTATGCAAAAAAAACAACTTTTTGTTCAAGAAAACTGTTAATTACGGTCGAATAACCTAATAATTAGCAATTGATTTACACTTACACATGTTACTGCAGATTAGGTTTATCTAGAACAACAACGTTTTATCTAGAACAACAAAGTTAGAGTAATGGTATGAATCTCACTGTTTGGGATGATGCATAAGTGTCCACTCTGTCGGCTGATATGGAACTAAAACAACAAAATCCATGAATATACAAGAGAACAGCTGGAGAAGAACTGTCCGCTGCAGTGACCAGTATGCATGAAAGGGTTAATTTGTTTTTGATCATGTAATAGTTTGCTATACTGTTGCAAATAAATGTTAATTTTAGAGGACATTTAATGAATGAATGAATGAATGAATGAATGAATGTATTTTTGGTTTGTACATCAATCGTTGCACTTAGTACATTAATCGTAATAAACATTAAAACCAAAAAAGGAATAGGCTAGAAGCAAAAGCTTACTTTTTTGCCTATCCTTTTCACCTAATACACTGGTTACATCAACTTAAATGTGTATAGCATCGAGCATTCACACCATAATATTAAAAAAAAAAAAAAAATCAACAACAACAAAAACATATCTACCATCTCAATTCAATAATTCTGAATAATTTTAAACTTCAGGCACTTGTTTTTTTGTTTTTTTTTACTTCACCAAAGGAGTGAATAACTTAAATGCATCTTGAGGTCCATTCCATAATTTCCATAATTTTAGTCTATCTATAATAAAGTAATTTTAAGGACATATTTTTTGGCTCCAAACTGTTTTTTGTTTGTTTTTTTTTTTCTGTCTAAAAACGGCTCTTGAGATAGCAAACGCTGCCGACCCATGGGCTACACTGATTTATTTCCTATTTATTGATACGTCTAACACAGTGGTTTCCAACATTTTTTGTTTCGTGACCCCATTTTAACAACACAAATTTGTGGCGACCTCAGACATTCAAAACGAAGAAATTTTTTTTTGCCAAAATTCATTTGTTTTTGATCATGTAATAGTTTGCTATACTATGTTGCAAATAAACATTAATTTTAGATGACATTTAGTCTGTATAATGTATATTATTACAGACGGAGGCAGAATATCCAGGTGTAGATTACTGCACAAAGGAATTAGTCCAACTTGGGTTTACAAGGCTGACAATTAATACTGAACAAACAAGAACTCAAACTATGAATTATGAAAGAGCTGCAGCATCTGAAACTGACCACAATGAACATTTGACAGATAAACAGAACCACAGTGCTACAGTTTCACACTCACAGTTTGTCATGTCTGTTATGTATTATGATTGTCTCTGTCAACTCACCATTTATTTTGTTCGTAAGTTTTTTTTTTTTTTTTTTTTTTTTCAATTACTAAAAATTTCAGGCGACCCCACGTGGGATCCCGACCCTAAGGTTGAAAAACACTGCTTTAGGGCTTTAGATCTCTGTGTAAAAAGACTCTAGGATTGCAAGAAAAAGCAGTAAAATATTCCATACAAAAACCCAATGTACACTGTAAAACAAATCTGTAATTTAACAGAATTTTCACTGTTTATTTTATAGATTTATCCTGTATTTTTAAGATACAGGAAAATATCAATGAAATGACAAAACTAGACTGTGATTTTACATGTCAAATGTAAAATAACATGAAAAATCTGTAACTGTGAATAATCAAAAAAGATTTCCACTTCTTAAAAGAAATTCTTTTTTTGACAGAAAAATACAGTTAAAATACATTTGCAAATGTATTGTAATGTCACAAGAATTTATTTTCTATTCATGAGATGAAACTGTTAATTTAAAGTTTAATACTGTAAAAAAAAAAAAAAAAAAAGAACAAATAAAATGAGATAAAATTACTGACAATTAACCATTAAAGAAGTATTTGTTCTGTAAGTTTAACAAGACTTGTTTGTTAATTGACAAATATCTTGTGTAATTACGAGAGGTTTCACTACAAAAATGTTGAATAAATTTATTTTTGTCAATGTATAACATGTATAAGCACTGATAAACTGTCCAAATACAGTTTTTATCAGTGGATTGTGCAACTTAGTCTCACTGAAAGTTACATATATATATATATATATATATATATATATATATATATATATATATATATATATATATATATATATATATATATATATATATATGTAATTTGATTGTTTTAATACATGTAAATATTCTTTATTAAACATTAAAAAGTTAAAAAAAAAAAAAGCAAAATCTCATGTTAAGTTAGGGCAAAAAACTGTATTTTGATTACAGAAAATTACCGTATTTTTATGAGATGGTTATTTTCCGGTATTTAACAGTATTTTTTGGTACCCCTGCTGCCGGAATAATACTGTTTTTTTACTTTTTTTTTTTTTTTTTTTTTTTTACAGTGTAAGCCTCATACGGTTCTGCGGTTCTGTGAAAGTGTCTTGTGATTTACTGTTATCCCGATGTCCCTGAAGTACTCATGCACCACATTCACACCTGCACAGCGGTCAAGTTACACTTAAAATACTGAAGCACGCAAAAAAGTACATAAATAAACCCCCGAAACAACTCGGGTTGGTGGTTAACTGATGAAAGACGCCGAACAAATAAGTTTTTCACTGTGATGCATGGAGCTACCGTCGCTGTTGTCAGCAGGTCTGTTTGCACCGCAGCCTTCCAAATAACACAGGTGTCCCCAAACGTGAAGAGAAGATGAGATCCCTGGGGTGTGATCGGGTACACGTCTGTAAATCTGACAACGTAATGTGTTCAGGTCGGTGGAGGGTGATTGATTTGTGCTTGTTTATAGACTCAGGTGGTGTCAGAGTTGGTCTGTGCATCACTGCTGCACAGGTGAAATCCAATCCAACTTTATTTATAACGCACTTTAAACCAGGGATGTCAAACTCAGTTTAGTTCAGAAAGACCCAAAAATCCACCAGCGACCACATCCATCCACTGATCTAAACTGTTTAATACCTGATGATCCACTAATCCTATCAATACATGGAAATAATTGGTTTTAAATACAGTTCTTCATCTTTTCATAGTCATCAGATATGACCCATTTGGACGTTCACAGGCTCCGTAGTTACCATGGAAACGCCATCACCTTCTACAACATTGATTCACCAGTAAAACCCATGGAGTTGGATCAATGACACACTGTAAAAAAAAAAAAAAAAACACAGTAAAAAAACAGTATTATTCCAGCAGTAGGGGTGCCGAAAAAATACTGTTAAATAACGGAAAACAACCATCTCATAAAAATACAGTAATTTTCCATAATTAAAATACAGTCTTTCCCCTAACTTAACATGAGATTTTGCTTTTTTTTTTTTTTTTTTTTGCTTTTTAACGTTTAATAAAGAATATTTACATGTATTAAAACAATTAAATTACCTATAAATATATATATAAATAATTTTCAGTGAGACTCAGTTGTCCAATCCACTGATAAAAACTGTATTTGGACAGTTTATCAGTGCTTATACATGTTATACATTCACAAAATACATTTATTCAACATTTTTGTTGTGAAACCTCCTGTAATTACACAAGATATTTGTCAATTCACAAACAAGTCTTGTTAAACTTACAGAACAAATACTTCTTTTACGGTTAATTGTCAGTAATTTTATCTCTCTTTTTTTTTTTTTTTTTTTTTTTACAGTATCAAACATTTTATTAACAGTTTAATCTCATGAATAGAAAATAAATATCTGTGAAATTATGATACATTTGCAAATGTATTTTAACTGTATTTTTCTGTGAATAAAGAAAAAAAATTATTTTAAAAAATGGAAATGTTACGGTTATTCACAGTTACAGTTTTTTCATGTTATTTTACATTTGACATGTAAAATCACAGTCTGTTTTTGTCATTTCATTGATATTTTCCTGTATCTTAAAAATACAGGAAAAATCTGTAAAAAAAAAAAAAAAAAAAAAAAAAAACTCTGTAAAATAAACAGTGAAAATTCTGTTAAACTTACAGATGAATTCCTCCCCCTGGTGGATTATCTGTGTATTGTATGTATCTAATTGTATACATCAGGTTTTTCAAGAAAGAAAATATCACACTGATCATATAGAGGGCTTCAAAACTCATGTATCAAATAATAATAATAATAATGATAATAATAATACATTTTATTTATAAGCGCCTTTCAAGACACCCAAGGACACTGTACAAACAAGATAAAACAAACAATCCATAAAATACAAAGAAATAAACAGATTAAAACAAATCATTACTATATATAGATATTACTATAGATAAATATGATACGTTTGGCATTTTAGGATTAATAACAGGCAGAATATTGGTAAACTTGGACTGAAGACATTTCAGAATGTTCATATGTGTTCAGGTTATTCACGTTTTTGTGAAATGATAGTTTGTTTGAGTGTAAATACAGTAAAATGACATGAAAATTATGATAGTATTTTACTGATCTGACCCACCGGAGATTAAACTGGTCTGTATGTGGAACCCAAGGTTAGAATAGTTTTGGATTTATCATTCTAGTTTAGTTTTATTTAGTTTTGACTTTTTTTTTTCTCTAATTCAGTTCGTTTTAATTTGTTTGTAGAGCAGGTTTGCTAGTTTCTATTAGTTTTCTTTTTTTTTCTAAATGCTTAGTTTTAGTATTAATTTTAGTTTTGTCATCTCTTTTCTCTTCTTCTCTGTCGTCGTATTCAAATAAATCCCAGACAGGACTCTGCTGCTTTCTCCCAACTTTAGTCTCCATGTTTCCAGGTAGAGTGGAGACCAGAAGACGACTGGAAACCACAAGGGAACACAAGTGACGGACTGTCAAGTACCATATGGTACCGCTAGCTAAAACTGCGAAATAAATCACTTTCGTATCAATCCAACACGGACAAAGATGAAAACGAAGGGAATTTAATCCATAATTTTTATCCGTTTTAGTTAGTTTTGTAAACACACAATACAGTTTGATTTAGTTATGTTTTTTTTTTCTTTTAATTACAGTTTTTATTTATTTCAGTTAATGAAAATGTTTGTTTCAATTCCAGTTTTCGTCATTTCGTTAGTTTTTGTTAACGATAATAACCTTGGTGGAAGCTGAACTAAAATGATTCATATCTTCAGTTTAATTTTTGGATTTCACAAATTCAACCCAGGGGCCAGCCTGGACCCTTTGGGGGGCCGGATTTGGCCCCCGGGCCGCATGTTTGACTCCTCTGCTTTAAAACAACCACAGTGGACCAAAGTGCTGTAAAAAAGAATGAATAAAAACCAAAATAAAAGAATAAAATACAAGAATAGATTAAAAGACATAGAACAACCATACCAAAAAAAGTTCATCACAGTTATTTAATGCATTTACTACAGAACTACTGTGTATTTTTAACCCTTTCATGCATAGTGGTCACTCCAGTGGACAGTTGTTCTACAGCTGTTCTCTTGTATATTCATGGATTTAGTTTTTTTAGTTCCATATCAGCTGACACAGTGGACGCTTATGCATCATCGTATAACATGCAATTCATACCATTACTGTTACTTTGCTGTTCTTGATGAACCTGCACTGACATGTTTTAGTGTAAATCAGTAGTTATTTGTCAAACAAAAAGTTTTTTTTTTTTTGCATATTATCTCCATGAAGTGAGCAATAACTAGCATTAGAATATGTGAGAAAGCATCAGATTAGCAGCATTAAAAAGTTTTTATTTCATCGTTTTCATCTCACTTTCTGATATTGGGTTTTAAACACATGTTCCTTTACTTCAAAAATTACTTCATCTTTCATTTAATTCATTCTTGCAACTCCATGAAAAAAAAAAAAAAAAAAAACTAGATCGCTATTTCTTTTTCATGCTTAAAGGGGAATAAAACCACTCAAGAACAAAAAAATCTTGACTAAAGTCCTTATAATTCATGCATGAAAGGGTTAAATGCACACAACCAGAGTGGATGATGAATGTTTTTAATTATTTACCTGATGTCCTCATCGGAGGCGAACAAGATGACCGCCCTGGCGTACCGAGTCTCCAGAAGCAGACGAATGATTTTATCAAAGTCCGAGGGTTTGTGGTCATGTGGGATCTTCAAGGACTGCGCTATACAAATACCACCTGCAACGACACAAACAAAAAGGCAGCAGAGAATTACAAAAAATGTGACAGGATCTTTACTTTCCCAAAGCTTTTAAAAGGCAAAATCTGAAAATAAGATGAAAAGGTTGCGAGTGGCAGTAAAAGAGAGCGTAATTGAAAGAATGCAGCACACTTTCGCTTTACTCTGTCTTCTGTCTGACATTTTATGAAGCCACCGAGACTTTTGTGTGTGAGGAAAATAGCTGAGACACTTCTAACCTGAGATGGAGCTAGTTTCAATAAACCTCACCCATTTCTTTTTTTATATGAACTGTACAGTTTTGTAGAGTTGTCTTCAGTCAATAAACTCCATTAACCTGGATGCAACTGGGACTCCAACCATTTTTTCCCAGTGTCTCAGAATTCACATCTGATTTATTTATTATGACCTCCACCAGGAGCTATTGGGATCACTGTGCGTTTGCGTGTGTGCATGTTTGTTTGTTTGTTAGCAAGATAACTCAAAAAGTTATGGACAGATTTTTATGAAATTTTCAGGAAATGTTGATACTGGCACAAGGAAGAAATGAATCAATTTTGGTGGTGATCAGGGGTGGGGGTGGGGGGGTCACAGGGACCATTGATCTGCCTTGGCGCAGGTCTGCGCTCTCCGAGTGCTTTTCTTGTTTGTTTGTTTGTTTGTTTGTTTGTTTGTTTGTTAGCAACTTTACAAGAAAACTCTTCCACCCATCTTTCCCAAATCTTCCCCACAGATAGGCCTAGGCCCTGGGACCAACCCATTCAATTTTGGGCCAAGTAGGCCAAAGTTCAAGGTCACAGCAAGGTCACAACATCTACAATTTTCCTATCTGTCATCATTGAGATATTTTCCAAAATTCATCAAAAATTCAAAATGACTCCCATTAGCCTCCACTTTGATCCACCTGTAGCTTAGAACAATATCTTGTATCTGACACATAATTGTCCACATCCACTGTGGAATGTGGACTCTGTGGACATTTACATTTAACAGTGAAAATCCCATTTACCACACATTTAAAATTAGAACTCAACAAATATTGATTGGAATTGAATATAATTTGACAGACACATGACTGGGACCAAGCTTCAACTTTTTCTGCTGAATGGAACAACCTGGAAACTGTTGAATTTAAACAGAAATAGTCGATCCACACATGCACACCGTTCAGGGTGGTTTGCGTTCTCTGAACACTTGTTACATTTTTTATTTTTTTACAGGATGAACTATCTATCTATCTATCTATCTATCTATCTATCTATCTATCTATCTATCTATCTATCTATCTATCTATCTATCTATCTATCTATCTATCTATCTATCTATCTATCTATCTATCTATCTATCTATCTATCTATCTATCTATCTATCTATCTATCCTCCCCCCCAAGGATGAAATTCATTGAGCAGAAGTAGGGATTTAAAAACCAGAGGGGGTGGTTGATCTCTCCCACGCCCCCAACAACTCACACCCTGCAGACGTGTATGGTCATGTAAACTGTAAAAAAAATCTGTAATTTAACAGAATTTTCACTGTTTATTTTACAGATTTTTCCTGTATTTTTAAGATACAGGAAAATATTAATGAAATGACAAAAACAGACTGTGATTGTGTGACTGTGTGACATGTCAAATATAAAATAACATGAAAAAACTGTAACTGTGAATAACCATAAAAT
The DNA here is from genome assembly GCF_902148855.1 of Sphaeramia orbicularis. NCBI lineage: Eukaryota > Metazoa > Chordata > Actinopteri > Kurtiformes > Apogonidae > Sphaeramia > Sphaeramia orbicularis. The sequence continues at coordinate 59,284,329 of NC_043961.1, forward strand.
TTCCATTTTTTAAAAGAAAATTTTTTTTTATCACAGAAAAATACAGTTAAAATACATTTGCAAATGTATCATAATTTCACAAATATTTCTTTTGTATTTATGAGATTAAACTGTAATTTAAAGTTTAATACTGTAAAAAAAATAAAATAAAATAAAATAAAATGAGATAAAATTACTGACAATTAACCGTAAAAGAAGTATTTGTTCTGTCAGTTTAACCAGACTTGTTTGTTAATTGACAAATATTTTGTGTAATTACAGGAGGTTTCACAACAAAAATGTTGAATAAATGTATTTTTGTGAATGTATAACATGTATAAGCACTGATAAACTGTCCAAATACAGTTTTTATCAGTGGATTGTGCAACTGAGTCTCATTGTATATATATATATATATATATATATATATATATATATATATATATATATATATATGGGGCGACACGGTGGTGCAGTGGTTAGCACACGTGCCTCACAGCAAGAAGGTCCTGGGTTCGATTCCAACACCAGTCGACGGGGGGTGGGACCTTTCTGTGTGGAGTTTGCATGTTCTCCCCGTGTCTGCGTGGGTTCTCTCCGGGTACTCCGGCTTCCTCCCACAGTCCAAAAACATGCACTAATAGGTTGATTGGTTAATCTAAATTGCCCATAGGTGTGAATGTGAGAGTGATTGTTTGTCTCTATATGTCAGCCCTGCGATGAACTGGCGACTTGTCCAGGGTGAACCCCGCCTTCGCCCCCTATGTAGCTGGGATAGGCTCCAAGCGACCCCCGTGACCCTAGTGAGGATAAAGCGGGTTCAGAAAATGAATGAATGAATATATATATATATATATATATATATATATATATATATATATATATATATATATATATATATATATATATTTATGTATTTATATTTATAGGTAATTTGATTGTTTTAATACATGTAAATATTCTTTATTAAACATTAAAAAGTAAAAAAAAAAAAAAGAAGCAAAATCTCATGTAAAGTTAGGGCAAAAACTGTATTTTACTTATGGAAAATTACCGTATTTTAATGACATGGTTATTTTCCGTTATTTAACAGTATTTTTTCGGCACTCCTGCTGCCGGAATAATACCATTTTTTTTTACTGTTTTTTTTTTTACAGTGTATAAATGCATGTTTGACCATTAACAGGCAGATTGTCGGCGTAAAATTTTCCCTATTAGTTGTGAAAAAAATGCTAATGTGGAAATAAAAACGAAAACATTTTAGTGGTGTTCGCCTGTATCTGTATTGCTCGTTTCTCATCACCATCATAAAATGGAAAACTCCAAATTAGAGAAGTCCTTGGGCCTGAATTTTCAGCTGATTCAGTGCCCGAAGCCGTTATTTTCATCAGACGTCATTAACATCAAACTCACGCTAGATCTCTCTCTCGCTCAATTAAGTTCGGTCCCTGGTTTTCTTTCTTTTTCTACGCCAGTCTGCTGCCGTTAGCCTATCCTTCACGATGATGTAGGTGATGAACGCCAATTAAACACCTGTATTTCACAACCAATTTTTATGACACCATTATACTTTAATCTGAAGGCTGACAGGGAGTTGTTGCACATAAGAGCCAATCAGTGGAGAAGCAAAAACCCTGCAGAGAAATTCATTTCCATAATGTTTCCCCAGTTATGTTGAATGGAGCCTTATAATTTTTCTACCGCCATCAGATGTGGAGATGTTTGGAATAATTAGTGTCTGTGCAAAGACGAGGACAGAGAGTGGCGTTCGCAAAATGAGCGATGTTGTGATTAGCTTTGACCGACAAAAATATCAGTTTAGTCTAAACCTATAGACGGTGGGTTTTTGGATGAATGTTCAAACACAGATCTGTGACAAACTGAAGTTTTCTTCAGAAGGACTTTTCCTTCATCTGGTGTTTCAGGACGGATGGTTGAAAGTGCTTCTAACACTGAAGGCCATGCCACTCCTTTTGTTTTTCCTGTAGTTCGTCACCTGTTTTGTCTCATTTTACACTGAACATCAGTGCAGTAGTCTGTTCTAAACATATACACTGTATTACCATGAGGGCGGTACACATTACACAGACTGTTAATCTGGAAGAGGTGATTTCTCTCAGACTGCAGTGGAAGCTCAGACTCCCCTAAAATTATGAAAATTAAATGGTTAAATCTGTTCAGTTGTTTTCATTTCATTGACTCCAAATGTGTTAGAACACGTTCATCTCACAGACGAGTTGGTTCAGAATCAGTTTGATCCCAGATCAGTGGACTGGATGTTGTTCACTTCTCCTCCATTCCCGTGTCTGTGTTTTCTCCTCCATCTCTGCTCAGTGCATTTGTCCGTAGACGCTCAGCGTCCATGCACTTCAATGGGACTGAGTGGAACTGGTTTTTTCATTCCCTCTAAACTGGACGCTAATTGGATAAATGCCACCATGTTGTCCCGCCCCCGGACGCTCGGCATCTCTAGAGGTGAATGGAGCTGTGGGCGGAGCTCGGCCGGGCCGGACGCTGAGCTTCCACGTGCTGATTGGAGGATCGGTCGAAAGGCTGAACCCCGTTTGATTGACAGCTGTTTTCAGATCTGCTCCTTCACTGACACAGTTCAGTTTAATACCGTCACACATTCTGCTGTGAAACCAGAGAAACCACTAGGAAATGACTTGTTCATTTCTTGCACTGTAAATAAAACACACTCATTGTACTTCCTTGTTTCAATTTAACATAATTTCAACGTTTTCTTGTTTACTTGGTACGATAAGGTCGCTGACCATTTTCTTAAAAAGGAACAGAGGGACGAGTTTATGTGTAAATAACTTGACTTTTTTTTTTGTAAGCCGACAATGAGCTTCTCCTGTCTGAAAGACGAGCAGCCGCCACTGTAATCTATCTGTCTGCCTGTCTGTCTGCCTGTCTGTCTGCCTGTCTGTCTGTCTGTCTGTCTGCCTGTCTGTCTGCCTGCCTGCCTGCCTGTCTGTCTGCCTGTCTGTCTGCCTGCCTGCCTGCCTGCCTGTCTGTCTGCCTGCCTGTCTGTCTGCCTGTCTGTCTGCCTGTCTGTCTGCCTGCCTGTCTGTCTGTCTGTCTGTCTGCCTGTCTGCCTGTCTGTCTGCCTGTCTGTCTGCCTGTCTGTCTGCCTGCCTGCCTGCCTGTCTGTCTGCCTGCCTGTCTGTCTGCCTGTCTGTCTGCCTGTCTGTCTGCCTGCCTGTCTGCCTGTCTGCCTGTCTGTCTGTCTGTCTGTCTGTCTGTCTGCCTGCCTGCCTGTCTGTCTGTCTATCCATTAGCATTTGCTGTTAATTGAAGCTGTGATATAAAAACTCAACTCAGACATTTTTCTTTAAGCTCAGTCTTTAAGTTTTTCTCAGCAGAGTGACTTTGCGAGAAATGTTTTTTACTGACCTCTTCCCCTCAGCACCACTTTCATCACCATTTCCTCATGCGTGCTGTCAATAAGTTATACGTCCCAGTAGATTGCAATGAACCACCAACTGGGAGCTGAATTTCCGCGCTCAAAGGTTAATATAATCTTCACGGGGAACCTACATTTTTATCCCATTCACTGAACTCAGTAATGTAAAACAACACCTTTGGAAAGTTTATTTTCTTTCACTTTTTTTCTTGTCCTCTGTTGTCTTTCAGTGTTAGTTATTTCTTTTTTGGCTTTTATTCCCAATATCAGTGTTTTTACATGTGTTTGTGCATTGTTGTAAGACAGTTTGTCTGGAAGTCGATCAAAGATAGATAGATAGATAGATAGATAGATAGATAGATAGATAGATAGATAGATAGATAGATAGATAGATAGATAGATAGATAGATAACAATAAAAATTCTGAAAAATGTCACAAACGCAATGAAGTCTTCTTAAGTCCTCCAATAACACACTAAGGTTGAAACGTTCAATTTCAGAGTATAAATAAATAATTTTCAGTGAGACTCAGTTGTCCAATCCACTGATAAAAACTGTATTTGGACAGTTTATCAGTGCTTATACATGTTATACATTCACAAAAATACATTTATTCAACATTTTTGTTGCGAAACCTCCTGTAATTACACAAGATATTTGTCAATTAACAAACAAGTCTGGTTCAACTGACAGAACAAATACTTCTTTTAAGGTTAATTGTCAGTCATTTTATCTCGTTTTTTTTTGTTTTTTTTACAGTATTAAATCTTAAATTAACAGTTTAATCTCATGAATAGAAAAGAAATATTTGTGAAACTATGATACATTTGCAAATGTATTTTAACTGTATTTTTCTGTGAAAAAAGAAATAAATTTCTTTTAAAAAATTGAATTTTTTTTTGGTTATTCACAGTTAAAGTTTTTTCAAATTATTTTAGATTTGACATGTAAAATCACAGTCTATTTTTGGAATTTCATTGATATTTTCCTGTATCTTAAAAATACAGGAAAGATATGTAAAATAAACGGTAAAAACTCTGTTAAATTACAGATTTTTTTTAAGTGCAATTAAAATATGATAAATACATAAAGTGCAATCAGTTTGTAATAGCCCTGGGTCAGTTAGGAAATTAAAAAGCCTGCTTGAACACGAGTGTCTTGAGACGTTTTACATGAATTGATAGGATTAGTGGATCAACAGGTATTCAATATTTTAGATCAATGGGTGCTTTTGGTCGATAGTGGCTGTTTATGGGTTAATTATAACACAAAAACATATTTAATCTAGTTTTTATCTGTGTTGAGTAATCTTCTGAGCAGCGCCTGCAGTGTTTTATAAATAGTAACTCATTGTACTGATATTTATACCTTTGTAATACTATGAAAAAAAGTAACTTCTGACTGTTCCGCCTGAGACGAAGCCCCGTCTGCAGAGGAAAGAATAACTTAATATTAGGCTGAGTTCATTAAATACTAGAACCACATTCTGATCCAGCTGAGCGGGTATGTGAGCTACATTTCCTCTGCTTATGCCCGGAGAAGGATTTCACTGAAGGTCTTCAAAGTCCTCCGAGTCTGTGATTTGACAGAGTGTCAATATGAGCACCTGTAGGAGCAGTGATAACAGGATGTCTTACACATCTGTATACCTGAGAGACGTGAATACACAGCAAATATGGAAAGTCCTGAAACTGCCACTGTAACGCAGAGGTAATATACGGAGCTTATGACTGCAGCGTTAGCGTCAGTGTCTACCATCCCAGCTGGAAACCAGTGGACAAACGCATCACCTTCTGTTTCTCACCAACTATTATCAAGTTCTGCCGAAGCACTTCACCTCCATGTTCTGCTGTGGAGCAGCTAACAAGTAAATAAGAAAAAGACAGAACAGTTTTAACATTATGACAGTATTTTTCTGTCTATTTTTGAGTCTCACACTGTAAAAAAAATCTGTAATTTAACAGAATTTTCACTGTTTATTTTACAGATTTTTCCTGTATTTTTAAGATACAGGAAAATATCAGTGAAATGACAAAAATAGACTGTGATTTTACATGTCAAATCTAAAATGACATGAAAAAACTGTAACTGTGAATAACCATAAAATGTCCATTTTTTAAAAGAATTTTTTTTCTTTTTTCACAGAAAAATACAGTTAAAATACATTTGCAAATGTATCGTCATTTCACAAATATTTATTTTCTATTCATGAGATTAAACTGTTCATTTAAAGTTTAATACTGTAAAAAATAAATAATAATAATAAAATTAGATACAATTACTGACAATTAAGTGTAAAAAGTATTTGTTCTGTAAGTTGAACCAGACTTGTTTGTTAATTGACAAATATCTTGTGTAATTACGGGAGGTTTCACAACAAAATGTTGAATAAATGTATTTTTGTGAATGTATAACATGTATAAGCACTGATTAACTGTCCAAATACAGTTTTTATCAGTGGATTGGACAACTGAGTCTCATTGAAAATTATTTATATATATATATTTATCGGTAATTTGATTGTTTTAATACATGAAAATATTCTTTATTAATGTTGCGGGGTTCTTTCCCACACTGCTCAAAAATTATAACACCACAGGTGTAGTTGAAAGTGCAAAAAAATGGTGGTAGTTTATTTTGCCATCGGCCTCCCAAAGTGCAGTGCAATATTTACAAGTGAAGTCAAAAAATGGAAAAAACAAAAAAAAACACTATTTACAAATTTACAAAGCACAAGAAAAAAAAATGCATCTGAACAGAGTTCTCCAATAACTCACCAAAAATGTCACAAAAAAATCTCACAAAGGTTCAGAATAAACAGCACAGTTCCCAGCTCTACAACTCAGAGAAGACTGACCACCAGGGCTTCAGCAGCCGCCTTTTAAACTCTAAGCCCCTCCTTCTCGGCCGGTCAAATAAAGACTTTTTTAACAAAACATATTTTTAACAGTGTTTTTAAACGTAATTATTCACAACCGAAATAAACATACAACACTTTCAACAACATTCAAAAGTGTCTCTGAGTTCATTTAACTGTGTACTCAATGGTTTAAATATTATTGACATGTCTGTGTCTGTGAAGCTGTCTGTGAACATAGATGAAGGAACATGGGATACTGTTTGGTCTTTGGCAAAAAAGATTTCGATTTGCACTCAGACAAGAGCAATACAACTTAAAATTTTACATAGATTACATATATCCCCTCACCGCAGACATCTCTTCAACCGCTCTCTTTCCCCTTTGTGTCTCAAGTGTAAAACTGATGTGGGAACCTTAACTCATTGTTATTGGTCTTGCCACAAATTGCAAAAATATTGGGCTGAAATTGTATGTGAAATGGAAATAATTTTTCATACTGATATAGAAATGGACCCCATGTCCTTGATCCTGGGTCTTCCAAGTAAAACTGTGAAAACAACAGTTGGTAAAAGACTGGATAATGTTCTAACATTTGCAGCAAGGAAAAATATTCTCTTGCAGTGGGTCAGTGACAAGATTCCTTCTGTCTGTGGTTGGCGTAAAATAATTTTGGAACTGATCCCCTTAGAATATTTGACCAACATCATACATAACAGCGCAGATCAGTTCTCCAGAGTATGGCGGCCATTTTTGGACTATATTGGACCAGACTGTTCATCTACCCTCTTAAAAGGTCTGTTGTGAACTTCAGTTATATTTACAAATATGACTCCCATACATTGTAAGTCTGACCTACCACCTACTGTATCAAGCTATGTTTTTGTGTTTTGTTTTTTTTTTTTTTATGCAAGAGCTGTAGTGTATGTTATGTTTTGTTTTGTGTCTAGTATTTGGAAGACACTGTTTTGTTGAATGGACTACAAAAAAAAAAACTGCAATAAAAACAATGAAAAAAAAAAAAAAAAAACATACAACACTTCATAATTCAATAGATTTTCCAAGTAATTACCTGACCCAAATACCTCCTTCCTTGAAATAAAAAATACAGAAAAACAAAAACATTACATAATTAAGTCACATAACTTGAAAACTGCACGAGATTTCCCCTATAATATTGCCCCGGAAATGACCCCTCGTTCTTTTTCCCCTTGAATGACGTGGCGGACATGACAGAACGCCAAGACAACACGGACCCAGGTAAGTGCTTGAAACTGTTGTAGATATGTACGCAATTACTTGAAAAATGGTGCCGAGCGTGCACCCTCGGTTGCGCTATAGTTTGGACGGGGAAGAGTGTGAGTGGCGAACTGATGAATGAGTGCAAACACGGACGGGGACAGACTGTCTGACATGAGTGTGTGTGTGCGCGTGCCTGTATGTGTGTGCGTGTGCTAAGCACGTAGCAGGAGACAGCAGACTCAGTGACAGGGTCGCTCCGTCACAATTAAACACAATGCACGTTGCGACCCCATTTGAATTCCAGGCGACCCCACCAAGGTTATTATCGTTAACGAAAACGAACGAAATGACGAAAACTAAAATTGAAAAAACATTTTCGTTAACTGAAATAAATAAAAACTCTAATTAAAAGAAAAAAACGATAACTAACTGAAACTGTATTGTGAGCTTACAAAACTAACTAAAACGTATAAAAATTATGGATACAATTCCCTTCGTTTTCGTCTTTGTCGATGTCGGATTGATATGAAATTAATTTATTCCACCCCAGCAGTTTGAGCTGCAGCACCATACGACACTTCCCAGTCTGAAGCTGGGACACAGCAGCACAGTCCTGTCTGGGGTTTACTGTAGTGACACATGGGTCGGGTTTTTTTTTTTTTTTTTTTTGGCGTACCGTGTGTGTGCGCGTGAGTGACAGAGACAGAGCAGAGCTAAATGACAGAGTCAGACAGGACTAGCATCCAGGTTAAAACTGGAGAGTTTATCACCATGAAAAGGCCTTCCAAGCCCTGAACTGCACAGTTTAGAAGAGGAGAAAAGAGGAGGATGAAAACTAATCCAATTACAGGGTATGGAACCTGTTAGAATGTTCAAAAACGTTTGATGTTACTAGCTACAGCTAGCTGAACTGAACTGAAGCAAAGTTGGCTAATAATGGAACTGGAGATGATTAAGATATGAGAGATCTGCTAAGGTGTGTGTTTACTGATGAGGAACTGGGTTAGATATGTTTATAAGTGGTTTATATATGTTTCTGTCTGCTTTAACTGCTGGTTAGCTGGTTTATAATAGGTTCCTATCTGCTTTAACTGCTGGTTAGCTGGTTACCTCCGCCAAGGAGGTTATGTTTTTGCCAGGGTTTGTTTGTTTGTCTGTCTGTTTGTTTGTCTGTCCGTTAGTGTGCAACATAACTCAAAAAGTTATTGACAGATTTGGATGAAATTTTCAGGGTTTGTTGGAAATGGGATAAGGAAGAAATGATTAAATTTTGGTGGTGATCGGGGGGGGGGGGGGGGGGGGGGGGGCACTGATCAGTCTTGGCGGAGGTCTGCGCTCTCAGAGTGCTTCTAGTTTATATATGTTTCTATCTGCTTTAACTGCTGGTTAGCTGGTTTATACATGTTTCTATCTGCTTTAACTGCTGGTTAGCTGGTTTACATATGTTTCTATCTGCTTTAACTGCTGGTTAGCTGGTTTATATATGTTTCTATCTGCTTTAACTGCTGGTTAGCTGGTTTATACATGTTTCTATCTGCTTTAACTGCTGGTTAGCTGGTTTATACATGTTTCTATCTGCTTTAACTGCTGGTTAGCTGGTTTATATATGTTTCTATCTGCTTTAACTGCTGGTTAGCTGGTTTATATATGTTTCTATCTGCTTTAACTGCTGGTTAGCTGGTTTATATATGTTTCTATCTGCTTTAACTGCTGGTTAGCTGGTTTATATATGTTTGTATCTGGTTTAACTGCTGGCTGCATTGTGCATCTCCTCTCATGCTTTGCACATCTTCGCATTGTTTCACGTAAGTGACGTTGTGTATGGATTGCACCCCCCCTCAACCTGCTATAGGGAATTTATACATTGTACGGTACATTGTGTCTCTGCTCAGTCCATGAGCCGCCCTAACCCCCTAACCCCCCCAAATAAAGTGTCCAGGGTAACCCATATCCGCGCCTCACTAATTTCTTTGAATAGGATGATGAGGAAGATAAAATATATGAAATAACTAAAACTAATACTAAAACTAAACTAAACTAAAACTAAGCATTCAGAAAAAAACGATAACTAATAAAAACTAACAAACCTGCTCTAAAAACTAATTAAAACTAACTGAATAAGAGAAAAAAAAGTCCAAACTAATTAAAACTAAACTATAATTAAAAATCCAAAACTACTATAACCTTGGACCCCACATGGGATCCCGACCCCAAGGTTGAAAAACTCTGGTGAAACAGTACTTACAGCTGCAATTTTTTTCCAATTGCTCCACTGGAATCATTAAGTTAATATAAAAAATAACTGACTGTGAAGGTCTGAAGGGTAAACAGAAGTTGTGTGTTGATAAATAGCCATCATTGCACTGGTAGCATCATCAAATGTGACCTCCTTGTTAAAACTGTTGAATGACATGAACTCAAATGTCACAATAATATCATAAATAATTGAGGACACTTAACGCCAAAAAAAAAAGGAAAGAAAAGAAAAGAAAAAAAAGGAAAAAAGAAATGTGATCCGGTGGTGTCTTTTAGGCAAGTCAAGATCTGATTTGCTTTTGCTTTGACCTGATGTGATTTATCAACCATAATTAGTCGTCCAATTAGAAGGAATCCTAAAGGCGGTCACAGCCAAAGGGTAGAGGAAGGCACAGAATAAATGAAAGGAAACACACACAAGTGGGACACATGACATACAGCAATTAGCATCAGTGATGTAATGATCGCCGGATTTAAACGTTTCAATCTTGCCTGTAAGTGAGTGATAAACAGTTTACGTTCGCTAGTGGGAAATACTGACTGAGGCTGATTAATCATGTTTCATTGGCAGGAAGAACGCGTTTCTAAGGAGAGGTGTATGACGTCTCGACCCTGACGAATGAGGACCTTTTTAAAATCGATTCTACTTGAAGGTTTATTACACAGGTGTCAAACATGCGGCCTGGGGGCCAAATCCGGCCCACTAAAGGGTCCAATCCGGCCCCTGGGATGAATTTATGAAATGCAAAAGTTCCACTGAAGATATTAACAGTCAAGGATGTTAAAAGGATTTTAGCTCAATTCAATCTAAAGTGGGTCAGACCAGTAAAATACTGTCATAATAACCTAGAAATAATGAAAACTGCAAATTATTCTCTTTTACTGTAAAAAAAAAAAAAAAAAAAAAAAAAAAAACTGGTAAATTATACAAAAACGCTTGCATTTACAGACTAGCCTTTTACAAAAAAGGAAATAACCTGAACAAACATGAACAACCTTAAATGTCTTAATAGAAGTACACTGTAAAAAAAATCTGTAATTTAACAGAATTTTCACTGTTTATTTTACAGATTTTTTCCTGTATTTTTCAGATACAGGAAAATATCAATGAAATAACAAAAACAGACTGTGATTTTACATGTCAAATGGAAAATAACACGAGAAAACTGTAACTGTGAATAACCTTAAAATTTCCATTTTTTTGAAAGAAATTTATTTCTTTTTTCACAGAAAAATACAGTTAAAATACATTTGCAAATGTATCGTAATTTCACAAATATTTCTTTTCTATTTATGAGATTAAAGTGTTAATTTAAAGTTTAATAGTGTAAAAAAAATAAATAAATAAACTAGATAAAATTACTGACAATTAACCGTATAGGAAGTATTTGTTCTGTCTGTTCTGTTTGTTAATTGACAAATATCTTGTGTAATTACAGGAGGTTTCACAACAAAAAAGTTGAATAAATGTATTTTTGTGAATGTATAACATGTATAAGCACTGATAAACTGTCCAAATACAGTTTTTATCAGTGGATTGGACAACTGAGTCTCACTGAAAATTATTTGATAAAACAATCAAATTACCTATAGATAGATAGATAGATAGATAGATAGATAGATAGATAGATAGATAGATAGATAGATAGATAGATAGATAGATAGATAGATAGATAGTTTTCAATGAGACTCAGTTGTCCAATCCACTGATAAAAAACTGTATTTGGACAGTTTATCAGTGCTTATACATGTTATAAATTCACAAAAATACATTTATTCAACATTTTTGTTGTGAAACCTCCTGTAATTACACAAGATATTTGTCAATTAACAAACAAGTCTGGTTCAACTGACAGAACAAATACTTCTTTAATGGTTAATTGTCAGTAATTTTATCTCGTTTTTATTATTATTATTATTATTATTATTATTATTATTATTATTATTATTATTATTATTATTATTATTATTATTTCACAGTATCAAACTTTAAATTAACAGTTTAATCTCATAAATAGAAAAGAAATATTTGTGAAATTATGATACATTTGCAAATGTATTTTTACTGTATTTTTCTGTGAAAAAAGAAAAAAATTCTTTTAAAAAATGGAAATTTTACGTTTATTCACAGTTACAGTTTTTTCGTGTTATTTTACATTTGACATGTAAAATCACTACAGTCTATTTTTGTTATTTCACTGATATTTTCCTGTATCTTAAAAACGCAGGAAAAATCTGTAAAATAAACAGTGAAAATTCTGTTAAATTACAGATTTTTTTTACAGTGTAGACCCTGAACTAACATGACGTTGACCCCCTGGTTTATGAACTGCTTACTAGATCCACTCCTTCCTCGAACCGTCCTGAACTCCTCAGTAAAGGTAAATTTGTTAAGACAGAACAGAGGCAGAATTATAAGGCTGTGGTGAAACTCGCGGTGAAGTGAGAGACAAACATTAAGTTGATAGACAACCTTCCTTAATTGGGTTCTTTTCGCAGTGCTTGTTGATATAGTACCTCATCATGGTGCGATGTTCTGTGAAAATAAATTCCTGTGACTTGAAATGCTCTTAAAGCTCTCTCCTCCCACCAGGGGTTGGAAACCACGACCACGATCTGCATTTAAAGATATATAGCACATATATATGGTGAGGGGAAAACATCACGGGAGCATGAAAAACAGAGGAAAGAAAACAAGCCAAACCTACGGAGAATATAAAAATAAGTCTGGTTTTTACTAAAGCGGATCTGCCTTAGACCGTGTCTCCATGAGCCTTCGCATTTTTCAGTTTCCAATCGTGGTAAAATCCTGTTACTTGTATTTTTTTTTTTTTTTAAACTGATTTGAAACCCAGAACATCCCTGCCAACAGCACTCAGCAGCATAAAAATAAAGTCAGTGCTTCTCGAATGAATTTTTTTTAGCAATTTTATATTTTTTAAAATGACTTTGTACCTTTTTTTTTTAAATACACTGTAAAAAAAAAAAAAAAAAAAAAGGTAATATTCCGGCAGCAGGGGTGCCGAAAAAATACTGTAAAATCAGAAATGCAAAAATGCACCATTATAAATAATACGCTTTTACATTGCACTTTAGTTTTAGTACCAGCTTTACTCATGTCAGTATCTGCATAATGCTTCTTCCATTATTCCATATTAGAAATGAACTATAAACAGCATTTTATCCCCATGTTGCAACATTTGTGTCTATGACGTCAGCTTTGACCCAGTAATTCACTTAATTACCTCTGCCAAGGAGGTTATGTTTTTGCCAGGGTTTGTTTGTTTGTTTGTTTGTTTGTTTGTTTGTTTGTCTGTCCGTTAGTGTGCAACATAACTCAAAAAGTTATGGACAGATTTGGATGAAATTTTCAGGGTTTTTTGGAAATGGGATAAGGAAGAAATTATTAAATTTTGGTGGTGATCGGGGGTGGGGGGGCCCACGGGGGGGGGGGGGCACTGATCAGCCTTGGCGGAGGTCTGCGCTCTCCAAGTGCTTCTAGTTTACTTAATGTCTTCATGTTACACATCATTTTGTGGAACAGGAAACATCAGTTGGAATAGTACGCATAATATTACTAAAAGGCAAACACTTTCGCTTGTATAAATACACTGTTAAAAAAAAAAAAAAACATTAAAAAAAAAAAAAGTAATATTCCGGCAGCTCGGGCACCGAAAAATTACTGTTAAATAATGGAAAATAACCATCTCATAAAAATACAGTAATTTTCCATAATTTAAATACAGCTTTTTGCCCTAACTTTACATGAGATTTTGCTTCTTTTTTTTTTTCACTTTTTAATGTTTATTAAAGAATATTTACATGTATTAAAACACTCAAATTACCTATAAATACATATATAAATAATTTTAAAATCAGACTCAGTTGTCCAATCCACTGATAAAAACTGTATTTGGACAGTTTATCAGTGCTTATACATGTTATACATTCACAAAAATACATTTATTCAACATTTTTGTTGTGAAACCTCCTGTAATTACACAAGATATTTGTCAATTAACAAACAAGTCTGGTTCAACTGACAGAACAAATACTTCTTTAATGGTTAATTGTCAGTAATTTTATCTTGTTGTTTTATTATTATTATTATTATTATTATTATTATTATTATTATTATTATTATTTCACAGTATCAAACTTTAAATTAACAGTTTAATCTCATAAATAGAAAAGAAATATTTGTGAAATTATGATATATTTGCAAATGTATTTTAACTGAAATACAGAAGTCTGGTTCAACTGACAGAACTAATACTTCTTTTAGGCTTAATTGTCAGTAATTTTATCTTGTTTTATTTATTTATTTATTTATTTATTTTACAGTATGAAACTTTAAATTAACAGTTTAATCTCATAAATAGAAAAGAAATATTTTTGAAATTACGATACATTTGCAAATGTATTTTAACTGCATTTTTCTGTGAAAAAAAAAAAATTCTTTTAAAAAATGGAATTTTTTTGGTTTTTCACAGTTACTGTTTTTTGTGTTATTTTACATGTGACGTGTAAAATCACAGTCTGTTTTTGTCATTTCATTGATATTTTCCTGTATCTTAAAAATACAGGAAAAATCTGTAAAATAAACAGTGAAAATTCTGTTAAATTACAGATTTTTTTTACAGTGTATAATTCTCAGTGGAGAGACTTATAATTGCAAATTTAATTTGGTAAGTAAAACTAATTACTTATTAGATCCAGGGATTCCACTTTTCACCGATAACACTTCTGTGCATGTTTGTAACCAAATAACGTACTTCATGCAAACCAAGGTCAAGAAGGGGTGAGTTTTCTTCCATCTGTTCAAACTCTGTTGGAGCCTTCATAATATATTGCCACTGCTCCTCATTTCACATTCGATTGGAAAACTGCAGTACGCTATATCAAATATATGTACAAGGAACAGATTTGGTGTGGGCTCATTTTATTCAACAAATGAATAAAACATTTGGCGCTGACTGAATATGCAATGGTCAACACCCTGATAATCCCACCACAGCTCCCACTAGATTTACATCCGTCTGCAGCACGACTAAATTATCTTCATGCCTGCACATAATATGAAAGAGTTTCACAGTAAATAAAATATTAAACAGAGGTGAGAGAATTTATTTGGAATATTTGTAGGATATGTGATCCAACAGCAGCGACCATAGAGGAGCACGTTTTCAACGGAAGAAGGAGTTTAAAAAGGAAACAGTCACTGTGTTTGTTTGTTTCTTTGTTTGTTTGTTTCTTTCTCCCTCCCTTTTTCTTTCTTTCTTTTTTCTTTCTTTCTTTCTCTCTCCCTCCCT